>NW_014563549.1:353310-375645 GCF_001313825.1 Dinoponera quadriceps | reverse complement strand
GGGGGGGGGGGAAGGAGCGAAGGAAGGAGGAACGAGCGGACAGAGGATGGGAGCGGGAAAAGGGAGGAAAAGAGGGTAGCGCGGGAGGATGGACAATTTTGCGCCTCCAGCGCGGCGCGAACGAAGCTGGAGGGGGGAGGGGGATGAGAAATGGGTAGCCGGGGGAAAGAGGAGACGAAATATCGGCTTCACCGTACCCGAGAAGATAAACGCTTCGGCTCCATGGTGAATTTGCGCGACAATAAAGCGATTACCGGCGATTGCTTCGGACGCGATACCGAGGGAATTTCGTAGATGCGCGTGGCTGCGACAAACTTTCGTGATGATCTCGTTTTTGTTCCGGCGCGGCGGTCGACGTTATCTAAGCGAAATTTCGCCCTCTCCGCGGTACGTTCGCGCTATATGCGAGCGATTTGCATAATTTTTGCCCTTATTAATCTTCCTTGTTAAAGCCGCGCCGTTTAAAGGGAGATTCACAGTCCGAAGAAATAAAATTCCACTGTGCGCGAGGTGGAAAAAGAGGTAAGGGGGAGGGGGAGTATTTACAGCTTTAACAAACGCGCGTTTGTGTAAAAAAACTGCTCGATCGCGCCTAGATTGCCACGGAAGTGGCATTTGCAGCGCTGCCATCCAGTCGTCGGAACAAAAGAAGTGAAACAGACTGCTTCCTGGCAGAAAAGGTGACGAAAAGTGACCTCTCGGACATCAAAATAATGACCAAAAGTGACAAGAGGATGACTTAAACGACTGGATGGCAGCGCTGCATTCGCTGTGGAAATAACGAGTAGAAAGTAATAGGACGAAAATGACAACGGCACACGCCTCTCTTTACGCGATCGTGAATGATTTTAACTGCTGCCGGGGGTAGTTTTGCTTCGTCGTGTCACCTACGAATCCGGAATCCCTCTCTCTTTCTCTCTCCCTCTGGCATCACTGATTCGATTATTCCACGCTGATTCTGTTTCATCATTCACTGCCGGCATTTACGAGCGATCGAAATGAAAGTAATTCGAAGTGTTATTGAATCAACCGGAATAATCCGATAATACTTCAAAAACAATTGAACTTTCCGCGATACTCGGGTATTTTTCGCTAACTATGTTTACCGACCGGCGATTCGCGCGAAACGATTCGCTTTGAAGCCAACGGGTTAATTTGGCCGGCGTCAGGCGCCTGTGATGCTTCTCTCTCTCTCTCTCTCTCGGGCTATCGAAAATAGACACGCGAGCCCGAATCAAAAACGATGGCCGCGCGCGCGCGTGCGACATCGTTGAGCTCGTTCTAGCCGTCGATCGACGACGCGACGTCGGCGACGTTAAAAAAGACGCCTCGCAGGAATCCGCTCGCTCGCGCGCGAAACGTCCCGTGCTATTCATAGAAATCTAGAAATTGTTCATTGGTACACTATAAAGTACAAATCTCTCTCTCTCTCTCTCTCTCTCTCTCTCTCTCTTTCGGCGGAGAGGGTATTGGCACGCGGCCAATTCGCGAGCAACATTTCCACAAGCAATATTTTCCTTTCGACTTCGTGCTAACGGAAGCTCGAACACCGCGGCTGCACACGTGTGGTTTTTCCTCCCTTTTTACGTCCACGTGCCGCGGATTTCAACAATGTGATAAGAATTTTTCGCGAAGCCACCGTACATCCTAATCCGTACCCTTTTCACTGTTTCTTCTCTTGATGGCGCGCGACTCGGCGATTCGTCCGTTCCGACAAAATGATTACGAGATGGAGAGAACTCGCAGGAGATGAGATGAGGAGTTCGCCTCATCTCGAGCCGCGGCTTTGCCGCTCCGTACACGGGCGAGCGGGGGAATATTGTTCCGCGGGAAAACGGCGAAGTGAGTAACAAAGGACGAGCGGGAGAGAAAGAGAGAAAGAGNGGGGGGGGGGAGGGGATGCGAGAGAGAAGCCTTAACGAACTCGCGGCAGCGGCGACGCGGCGATGTGGGTCGTTCACTTCGCGAACCGACGTGGAAAACGAGTCGGAAGCGGACATACGGCGTTACACGGGGTGGGCCCAGCCGGTTAACGATGTCTGATCCGGTTTAATCCCTCGACTTAGTTAACGCCGTGGAAACGTCGGAGCATAAACCGAGAGAGTTCTCCGCCTTCCCGTTTCTCCTCACTCGACAAGCAAATCTCATCCTCGTTTGGCCACTTCGAGCCGTCACTTTCCGCGGTCCGCGTAATGAGATTGCTTGCTTTAAAGCAGCATCCCCCGTTAATCCCGCGGATAAATCGGCCGAGTAGATTATCGCGCGCGGCTGGGCGAAAGTGACGACAATCTCTGGCGAAACAAGAGGCGGTGTCGCGGGATCCGCCGGGCGGAGAGAATCGAGGACACTTCGCACTCGCGGCAATATCGGGCTGACTGATGGTGAGAAGCGAAGTAAAAAAGTATCTTTCACGCAGCAGACGAAGTGTCTACTTGAAGAATAACCCGTAGACGTATAGTCTGGGACTACAAAGAGGTGTACCGGCGCTCGAAGTCATTGATGTAGCGTAGAGGAAAAGTACCCAAGGCCGACCTACCATTTCGTTTCTAGATTCAAAAATCTTTTGTCGAAGGTGTAGTATTACGATTTATGTGCGTGGATGCAAAGGCAACATTTGTCGACCAAGATATATTGTAAGTTTTTTTTAATTATCATACATTATCTTGCAAATAAGTACTTTTTAAGTAGACTCTATAACCGACATATTCATGATGCCTACTACGAAATTGTTAGAAGAGAAATAAAAACAATGAAATTACGTTATTTCGTACATTTATGATATATCCTTACACATTATTTTTAATCTTGAACTTTATTATTTTTTTATTATGTGGTAAAAGACTTTTTTTTTCACTGACTTTTTTCTGACCATCTTGGACAAACAAAAACAAACAGGACAACAAAGGAAAATCAGTTATCGGTAACTTCAATTGTATTCCGTGAGATGATATTTCACAAAGTTCCAGTTGTGAATATCGATTGAAAAAGTAATAAACTCAGATATGTCGGTTTATACAACAACTTAACCCCAATTTTTCTTGCGTTTAGTGATAGAGGATAAAGATTGGCGCAAGATTCAAAGCAAGATTTAACCCTTTTAGTGCCGGGCGAAAAAGAGGTGCTTATGCGAAGATAACCGGCCGATTTTACTAGGATTTGGTAAAAGGCTCATAAAAACCAAACGAAAAGCAATATTTAAAAATTATTTATTTTAATTCTCTCGTAATGAAATTAGACCATTTATAACGTATTTTAAATTTATTTTGATAAAGATCTCTCGCAATGCGAATAGTAAAGCGCTACAAGGTGCGGGCCGATATATCGGCTCTGGCACTTCTCGCCGGTGTAGCAGGAGCCGATATATCGGCTCCCGGCACTAAAAGGGTTAAAAAGTTGAAAACTTACACTATAAATAATATTGTCCATATTACATTATAAAATAATATTGTCAATAATTACACATCGCTGTGATTTATTACTATAAAATTTACAATAAGATAGTTCGAGGAAAACTTTAGCACATCGAAAAATCAAATTAATATAAATTATATTATTATATACATAAAAAAAATTATATATATATATATATATATATATATATATAAATTATATATATGTTTGATACAAAAATATTAAATACAATGCAAATATTAAATACAAAATTAATATAAACATTTGAATGAACCGTTCGGGACATGTGAAATGCATCAAATTGAACAGAAAATTTTCACTGTGTGGACATGACGACTTTCCATATCTATCCAGTTTTGGTGCTTTTTTCCCTCTACCACGCTTCGATCGAGAATATCTTCTCCTTGGCATTGGCATCTCTCTCTCCCCCTCTCTCTCGGGATTAATACCGTTACCAGAGACATATACATCGCCAGGCAATTTACTCGCGTACCGGAATAATCCTCGGGAGCGCGCGCGTCTTCGTATCGGAATAACCCGCGGCGCATTTTCTCGAGCGACATTAAACTCCTCCGGCGATTCCAATCTGGAGGCCGTCGCCGCGGAACGAATTTTTCATCGTCGTCGCAAAAAGTCTCGCACGCTCGTCCGCTCGCGCCGAGGGACTTTATATGCAACCCCGCTCACTCGCAACTCCCTTTATCCGTGCATCTTCGAGCGGCTGAGAGCGGCGCGAAGCAACGCTCGCTCTCATTACTCTCTCTCGCGAGATAAAGTCGGGGGACGCGCGGCCCGGCGCGTTATGCCCTTCTGATTACACGTCTTCGCTATTCACACGTCGCTCGATGCAATCGAGCCGCGCGAGTTACAAAGAATGATTGGCGAGTCCCGCGGTGCTCTATTCGCGCTCGCGAAACCCTACTGGCGCCACATTATCGCGAAGGGCTATTGATGCGAGCGAGCAACGTGACTTCTCTGTCTCTCGCGAAGACAAAACGGACAAAAAAGGGTCGAGTAATCAAATATCATGAAATCAAATCCAAGTAATCAGAAGGCAAGGAGGGATCACAGACTGACAGTGTAATACGTACCTATACGGGATCTACCGAAAGGATAATTACCCACTACGAATGGCAAAGTCCGCTCTTTATGAAAGCTCGATCGGAATGTGGCGCACGTCGGGCCTCGATCGCGCGGCGATCCGTGCTGCGATTCGTCGCGTGATCTAGAAAATCTAGATCTCGCCGGGTCGGGAGCTCGCGAAATGAGCCGGCCGAATTCGCGAATGGAAACGTCGACGTTATCGGTCGGTAGTAATGGCGAAGTTCGGCGCGAAGAACCGGGAGAGAATCTTTCTCTCTCTCCCTCTCCGTGGCGCGCAGCCGGTTTCCTATGTCGACGATGCAGCCACGTCTGCAACTCGCGCACATGCCGCAGATAGGTATCCCGATAACCCGTTATCGGGATACGCGATACACAATGTGCACGCCGAGCGCCAGAAGACACTCTTCTCCCCGACGAGCCACGGAGAGTAATCGAGCGACGATCGGACGCGCTCGTAAATTACGCGCGTGATCGGCGGACAGAATGTAAACGCGCCGGACGTAATTATTAATTAATAGTCACAACTACGCGCGATCCGCGCGTTTTCATTTCACCGAGCGACGCCGGCTCTTCGGAAATGCGCGAAATTCTTGAGCGACGAATCGCGGTGAAGTTACGAGTGTCAAGTGGAGCGAATCGAGGAACACCGAGTTATGAATTGATAATCGAGAGAGTCGGGAGAGCCGAGAGTTATACAACTTGGGGAATCTCGCCGATCGGCGACGAGGCGCGCGGCCCGCGCGAGCGGAGAGGATACAATATAGATACCTGCACGGAGAGAAAGGTTTCTTCAGATTTGGTACTTCTACTTGTTTGACTAAAATTTCGATGTTTCCACCACTGGGTAAAAATTGTATCGGCTCATTCAAGAGAACTCGAGTATTTGGCGGAAGGAACGCTATTATTGGAAATAATATTGTTTAACCAAATAAAATATTATTTGGTTAGAAGAAATATATATAAAATGAAACGAATAATTTCTTTATAAGATGGAAATTATCTTTCGCTTCAAACGTTTTTTATTTAAGATAAAGATATACATTTGTTGAAAAGTCTAACAATCGTACAACATCTAACAATCATATTAATCGAAATATTAGTTTCTCTCGAATATCTATGCCAATGATGAAATTTGTTTGGATTCAATGGAATTGATTAAATTTAAAGAAAATTTTTTCTCTTGTGTATACAAGGGATGGACTGTTATATCTTTCGTTTGTTTTACTTGTTTTTGAAAATAATACCTATTTTTGAAGATAACATCAATTTTAATATTTCCGAATATTAACCGAAGAATCATTCATTGTGACACTGTTATATCGTATATTATCGTTTGTCGCGAATAAAATAAAAATCCATATTATTTCCCCTCGACAACACGATAAAGGAAACAGACATGTCGAACAATTTCCTATAACGATATATGTCTACTTACTTATTTGTGAAACACTATTTAATGAATAAAATAAATTTTTCTAAAACTGAGAGCCGACTGCGGCAGCTATATCTCAGGAGCTAAGCCTTTGAGAACATACATTTATTAGACTTTTTATTCATTTTTTTATGTATAATCTATCCTGTCCATGGAATTAAATATACACACTCTGCATATATAACAGATGACTGTGAAATATTCGCGCGTGCGAGCAGCTTATTGCGTAGTAAAACGGTAGCTCGTGTCAATTGCGAAGAAACGAAACAACGTTATCAGCGAGTCGCACAAAAGCGATTCGACTCGAGAGAGAAAGAGAGAGAGAGAGAGAGAGAAAGAGGGGAAGAGAGAGAGAGAGAAAGAGAGGGACGCGTTATCGGTCTCGCGCAAGGCCGCGAGAAACCGCCTGTCCGATAACGCTCGCGAGCTTCTCTCGTTATATTACATCGCGAGAGCGGAATCGCCCGCGCATTTTTTCACGGCACTTCGGTACCCGCGATCCACTTTGACTTTCATGAGCCGGCCAACCTAATTGCCCGCGTCAATCACAGTCGAAAAAAAAATCTACGAGGCGCTGCGGCGGCAAAAAGTGCAAGTCAGCGCGTGCGAGCGCATATCTTCACGGGAATCTCACGGTTAATCTATTTGCGAGGATTAATTCGCGGGCGATTTATTCCGCGTCGTGTGCCACGTGCGCTCGAAGAGAAATTCGCTATCGACGAATCAATTAATCCTTCTCTTTTAACGTCGCGTAGGCACGCGCGCGGGCATTAATCCGCGAGTGTCCAACGAGAGCGATCAGACATTCGCTACGCCGAATTATAACGCTGATTATGAAACAGACGTGCAGCGTGCAAATGGAGGATCACGGTACTGCCATCCAGCCATCAGGACGGAAAAGGTGAAACAGTGACCGCCTCTTGGCGGAAGACGTGACAAAAAATGACCTCTCTGACATCAAAATAGCGACCAAAAGTGGCATTTTTATCGTCAATTTCTGAAAGTAACTAAAGCCATTTAACCCATTTAAGCAAAGAAAAAGTAATATTTACTCTTATCTTTTCAGGTCATTTTTTAACAACATATAGCGAGTTTTTTTAGAACGGTTTGAAAGTTCATAAGAAGAAAAGACCAAGGACATAAACGATGCAATGCTAGTACGCTCTCGAAGCAGCTTTACGAAGAGAGACAGCAAATATATGCACAAGGTGTTCTAGATATATCAACATGGATAAACGGAGGATATAGAACGGATTGAGAGGAACAAAAAAGTCCGGTTGTATTGAACAAAAGAACGCGCCAAATTTCGAGTTACTAATAATTGAAAATGGCCATGTATAGAGGGGGACTTCTTTAATTAATAACTCAAAAGTTTGCCTGTTGTTTGCAAAAAAAAAACGGTAGAGAACTTCTTTGTTCACCTCAATCCGTTCTACGCCTTCAATAAATTGGTCCATATTGATCTGAGATTTACCTCTGCAGAACGTCGACATTTTGCAAATTCGACGGCAATTCCGGAAAAAAGTGACTATATAGTGACTTATTTTGGACGACAGTGGGTTTTCTAGCGACTTGTGAAGAAAAAGTGTGACGAAAGATAAGCTAAGTGACTGTAGCGCTGGGATCAGCCGGGACGCCGATCAGCGCGGAAACGAAACGCGAGGAGAAAAAGGCGGCGCGCGACCTACTTTTCCGCGCGGAGCGTGCGCGCCGGTTATTAGGGGGCTGTTTGGGAGGGTCGAGGCTCTAAGTTAGAGGAGCGGACGTGGGAAGCGGCAAACGTGTCCTGCCTACCCTTTTCGTCGGCTCGTTAATTTCCTCCCTCGCCCTGCGCGCGCGCGCCGCAATGTGCGCGGAAATGTAAACGGCCACGATTTTCGGGGAAATCGTCGTACACGACGTAGATACGAATCGGCCAACCCTCCGCCACCTCCGCTCCTGTTTACCTACGAGGATCCCTCGACATCGCGAATACAATTTACGAGCGGCTACGTGTATCGCAAACTCGTCCGGCTTTCTCCCTCTCTTTTTTCTTTCTCTCTTGGGACTGCACAGACATTCGTCCGTTTTTATTTTAATTCTCCATCGAGATATCGAGATCGATAATTGATGCGTTATCGCGCGATACATGGAGGTAACGAAGCCGAGGAAGGACGAGAGCGGCGGCTCGGTAGTGATTAGAATGGGAGTAAAAACGTTGTAAAAACGAAATTAGATCGCACGGAGACCCGGCTTGTGAGCGCAGCTGCGCGTAACTACGTGTTACGAAAGCGAGAATTTCTCAGCGGGGCGGTTTTCCGAAAGTTCGCGGAAGAGAATGTCGCGAGAGGACGCGAGAAGAAAGGCGACGGATGGCGCCCGGAGAGGACGGTAACGCAGGTGAGGAGACGCGTCATAAAAATGTACGGAGTGTTTCGCCTAAGAGGAGGAAGAAAGTTCCCCAAACTGGCGCCGTCGCTGCAAGCCACGACACACGTGAGAAACTTCGAAACATCTTTATTAGCCGGCGTCCGCACCGCGCGTCGCACGGACGACTTTCTTCGTCGTCGCGTGTACATCCATAGACGTGTGCGAATTATTCAGATTTTTAACGATAAGAACATTTTCAACGATAAGAAAATGTTTAACGATAAAAATCTTTAACGATAAGAAAATTAAAAATTACATTTTCTATTTGAATATATATCTTCATTTATACTCCTTCTTAAAATTCTTTGGTATTTATGCACTCTCTCACGATAATCTAATAAAAAACAAACGTTATTAATTTAATTATCGAAAAACGAAGTCCAAGTAAGTCTTGTAAGCCGATAAGTGAATTAAAAATACTCAATTTATGTAGACGGAAATTAAAAGCGTTACAATGAAAACAGAAATTAAAAGCGTTACAATAAAAACAGCAATTACCAGAAGAACAGCACACGTCTTTGCTTCCACGGATTTCACCTTTCCCTTTTTGTCTCATACACACACATATATATATATATATATGTATAAACACGTACATATACGCGCAATGCCAATAACCGTAACACCTGCGAAGCTACAGAGGCACCTTTGCTCACTCCGTGCGTTTCCGCTGCGCGATAATTTCTATTCCCGACGCGCGCGGAGTCGTCGACGCGAGATCGTCGCGGCGTTTTTCGCCGCGGATTAAAGCCGGTTGTTTAAGAGTAAACAACGGGGGGCCCGGCAGCGCCGGGATTTGCGCGCGCGGTAGGAAACAAAATATTTGATGAAATAATCAGCGTCTCGAAAAATCACGGCGCGCTCCATGATTTAATTACAAAGGTACTCTTTTCTCGAGAATCCGGAATAAACTTGGAGGCGTTTACAGTGTAACCGGTATATTTGCCGGTGTGCATCCGCCGGCTCTTTTTTATTATTTCAACGCCGTACGCGCGCGCGAACCGGCGCTCGTGCGGTTTGTTTTTCGTGCGACGTAACTACGCGCGATATTGTGACGTAACGTTCCGAAACGTCGGCGACTCTACGTCGAGCCTTAATTACTAACAGTGCGGTTCCGCTACGTTTCCCACAGTGGCACGTTTTATTGTTTCAACATTTCACGAAGTTATCAAATAAACAAATGAAATGGCAGTTTAGAGGAGCGAGAAAGGATTCATTCGTTCGGTCGTGTGCGCAGAGAGATAAATTTTGGAAATTTCTATCACGAACGGAGCGCACGAGCTTTAAAGCCCGGTCCGCGATAGTTACACGCGATTAGCGTGAACGTCACTGTAATTAAAGAGTCAAGGGAGCTGACAGTTTCGACCAGTGGCGCGAGAATATCGCAGGACTTCCCTCTCGATTATTCTGTTCGAACGCATGTCTAATCCTCATGTGTCGCTTTTTAAGTCGGGAAGAAAAATGAAAATAATTTTTTTGTTTGGAATTTTTATGCAAACTGACGATGAGGATGAATGAAATTATTTGCGAGAGCAGCACGTGTATGCGCGAAGAAAAACGCGAGAGAACAAAAAAACGACCTTACGTTTAACTCTGGCGGCAACATGTTAGATTCACGAAGCCTATACGCGTTTCCCTTCGTTCATCTCACCCTTCCACGTTTTGCGCAAAACGCTATATCCCGCCTTTATTACTCTATTGCTCAAAAAAGTTGGATTCATGTAACCACTGCTCGATCCAATAACTGGTTTCATGGCGACAGCCAAGTTATAAGGACAATAATATAAAAATTGATAATAAACTATTTTGTATCGTTTTTTACAGATAATGAACTCATTAATTACAATTTTTAAGTTTCGGTAAAAAAATGGAAGCTTTCCCCATATTTCCGCGAATTTTCTCGGTTCCCAAGAATGTTCCTACAAAAATTCGTTTAGAAAAATCCACGTGCAATCGGTTAAAATCTGTCACGTTTACTTTTTTCCCGTAGAGAGAATAAGAAGCCGAGAAGAAATCCGTGGAAAAAGTGGGAGAAACGGTTTTTCCCGAAACTTTCAAGCCACTCTCTAAATTTCTTGGAACGAGTTCTCAGTCCGAGTGGCAGAGTGTTTTCACTCTAACCTGAAACTCACTCCGAGAAATTAAGAGAACATAAATCTAACGATTCATAAAATCCCCGAAAAACGCAAAAAACCGATATTTCCTTGCGATTTCTTTTGTAACACCTGAGAGACCTGTGTTACCTGACGTCATTTCAGCGTACAAGAACGCGGATGTTACTCTCCGAGTCAAAAAGCGATGCGCGAACACTCGTCGGATTAATTTGCCGCGACTCGCGGAAAATTTCCATAGTGTCGTGTCGGCGCGTGTATGTATGTATGTTTGTACTTACGCGGAAGGTCTGCTGGTGGCGTGCCTCTCGCGTTCTGAAACAGAAAAATAACAGCGCCAATTAGCGATCGGTGTGCATCAATTATCGTTCGATTATCAGCGTTCAAGGACGGCATGCATTGTGCCGGAACGAGGCTCGGGCATACCGGCACGCCGACTTGTTAATCATCCTGATAATACGATATATATATATATATATATATATGTGTGTGTGTATAGCAAGACTTTTCGCCGCTGTGACCCGGATCGCGACGCGGTCTCGGAGCGGGATGCGAACGAGGGGAGCGGTTAACGACCTTGATGTCGACGAAAAGAAACTCCGTCAATCGGTTGACGAGGTAGAATATAGGTTGATATATGTAGGCCGGAGGGGGAGGTAGGTAAGTAACTCAGACAGGTAAGTAGATAACTAACACATAGGTAGGGGCACGAAGAAACGTTTTGTCGTCGGCGCGTAACTGGTCGGCGGGACGTTCATCGAGACGAAACGCCATTCTAATAGAACCGTCTGCCGCGAGGGATCGCCTTTAGAAATTCGACGACCTGCTTGGCTGCGGCAGAAGTGAGCGGGTCCGCGAGAAGCGGAGGAAGTAGCGATGAAAGGAAAAGGTGGAAGAGAGCAGGGCCGCTCGGCGAGGCAGCGCGTAAACAATGGCGTACACGCAACGCGTAAGCGCGCGAGAGCACGTCATGGGAAAAGGCTCCGGCTGCATGTTCGCGGTATACGGGAAGGGGAGGCAGAGGGTGCGCGGGGTTAAATTCGAAATAGAGAGGGCTGAATGCCGGCGACAACTGTATGCTCTCTCTCTCTCTCTCTCTCTCTCTCTCTCTCTCTCTCTCTCTCTCTCTCTCGGCATGTCCCTAGCTTTTTAGTCAGCGAGGACTCCCGCCGTTTCAACGCGCCGTATTACCACTGGTCTCTCGTTTTGACGTCGAGGTGCGTGTCTCGATGTGATTACGAGGAACGTCGCGACAGCAAGAAATAAGTCGAGGGAAAGCGGAGAATTCGTTTCCTGCTTCTGTCTGTGTGTACACGCAGAACATTTTTCCCGAAAATATACAAACATTCATGAACCGAGAGGGTACCGTAGTAATCTTGTTCAGGTACAGGATATGCTTATAACGTCGGCACAATTTCAAGGCAGTGTGGGGAAACTTAGAAAGCAAATAGAACAAAGCTGTGTGCGGAAGTCATTATTTTCCAAGAAGTATGCGGGATCTCTTTTCAAGTGACGTTTTCGTCAATTTAAGTATATTTTAACAGCTCACGGTAAACACTTGAGCGCAGTAATACCTTAATTGGTAAATGTAAAATGGTTCTAAATTTGAGAGAGCATTTATTAGAATTACGTAATGCTTCTTTTCCACTGAAGAAACCTAGTCGGTTTTTATTATAATTTAGAGATATTTCCAGAATAAATGTTTCCTAAAAATAAATTTTGATATTACCAATATTATGAATTTAATACCCACTTATTTTTAACACATACAATATACTATATTTTAACACATAAAATATCTATCCATAAGAAGGAAATATTCTATTATACATGGTCAATTACATTCCTATTTCTAATAAATACTTGCCAATATGTATTGGAATAACCATTTTACTTGGATCAAATGTTATTTACACGGCAGCACTTTTTCCAGCGTGCATGCGTGCGTGCGTGCGCGCGATAAATTTGCATGCTCTCTCCGAAAATCGGCATCGAATCGTTGGGCAAATTATTCGTCTCTCGCGTTACGTGAAATAACGCGATGTAATAAACGTGCCGCGTATTTTTCTCCCCGTACGTATTTTCGCGTACAAATATATATCTTTTTTTAATATAAACGAAAAATAGGTTCGGTATATATTATCATCACATTATCACACGAGGGCGCGCGGGCCCGTCCGTCAAATAATTCACTCGCAATCGAGGAAACTCCCGTCGAGTTGACGCGGTTAATGTCAATAAACGATTGTGCAATCATACGCTGCGCCACTTATTATTCATCGGCCGTGATGGCCGTCGTTTCAACAATAGGTACGAAATTATCCCGACCTTCCGCCGCCTGATTATCAAATTCGCCGCGTTGCGATCTACCGATCGGCTCTGCGCCCTATCTGCGGGTAACTGCGATCAATCAGCGGCGCGCAGGTGGCATCGCCGCCGCGCTTCCCCCCTTCCTTCTTTCTTGACACCAGAAAATAATTGGCGCCCAAGTATTGCGCGAGGCCGTTGCGTATCTTGTCAGCGTGTCGCGTGCGCGTCATTAACCCAGTCGGACAAACTGAATTTGATTGGCGTCGCAACTTCATTTAACCACTCTCGATCGGGAAAGTTTACGTCGCTATGACTTTCACAACTGTCCGTGCAACAGCAGCCGGAAATAACATATGTTACGTTAATTGCGAAATAATTCGATGGAAACCCAATAACGAAGAGGAGAGGATTATAATAGAGAGAAAGAAAGACAAACTTCGTATTCACACACACACACACACACACATAGAGTCCAGCCGAACACTCAATAAAGAGTTCAACCTTCCGCTGTTTTGCGGAAAAGAAGAAAAGGTAAAACTTCGACGCAACGAATGAAATCAATAATATCGGCAATTAGCGGAATTGGATCGTGGGACGAAATTAGCTCCGATATTATCATTCCGAAATGCGCGGAATCGCTCGGCTTCCGCGCGCGGATCGTAAATAATTCGGCGGCTCGGATTCGCATCCGACAACAACAAACGCCGAATCCGGGCGAATTCGTCGGCAGCGAGTCTCGCGGGGTGATCTCGCGAACCGGTCCAGANGGGGGGCGCGCCGGGGGGTGGGGGGGGGGGGCGAAGCGGACAAGAGACCGACCGACCGACAACGAGGCGGTCTGTCATTAGCAGCCGCAGATAATCATCGAGATTCGAAATTTGCCAGGCGGCGTTCTCCGGCCGCGTAACAATGTTGACATCGAGTCGCGTGTAGCGCGCGCGCGCAACAATGCGCCGTGGTAAATTCATCGAGTAGAGTTATCTCGGGAGTGACCGGCGAGAAGCAGCGGTCGACTACCGCGCACTGATCGATCCGCGCGAATTGGACACGACGAGCGAGCGAGTCGGTTCGACTCGATGCTGCGCACCTGATAACAGAAGATAGCTGACAGCGCCCTGAAGCAGCTCGAATCTGCTGAACATGACTTATCGCCCGCGTTGCCGCCGTCGTTGTTCTTGTTGCTGTTGTCGCTGCTCCTGTCTCATGTTACTCGTGCTCGCCGCGCGTAAAGCACGATTCATCGGCGCAGCGCGGCGCCGCCAGCCGGATGCTGCATCGAGACTTCTGTGCGCTCTTCGGGGCGCCCTTTCACGCGCGCGGCACGTCTGCCCCGCGGATCGCCGCCTCTATCGCGTCCGATTACGCGCGGGAAACGACGACCCCCGCCCCGCTTTTTCGCGATTCAATTAGCTCGAGAGCTCTTCGAGAGTTCGCAGAATTCGTGGGGAACTTCCGCGAAGGGCTGATCCAACTTTCGCGATCGCACTCGTCGTCGTCGTTGCGAGTTTGCGCCGGGCGTCGTGATCACCGGCACGAAGAGGTTTTCTTCTCTCTCTCTCTCTCTCTCTCTCTCTCTCTCTCTCTCTCTCTCTCTTTCTGTTGCCGATCAACTGGTTCTCCCAAAGTACCGGGCTGAATCCTTCAAGCGTTTCTTCAGAAACTAAGCTTGCGAATTATGAAATGACGTCTCTCCTCACGTATCAGAAATAAGAAGGCACTCGAGGAATTTATGAGAAAAAGGAGGGAGACACTAATATATAAATTTGTTGTACTGATATCCTGAATTGTTCACTCTTTCGCTCTCGTGCGCTTCTCTATGGCATGCCATTGCCCATTCAACCTTTTTCCACTGTAACGATCACGCACTTTTCGCCCATTCACCTCACTGGTTCTGCTTATTATTATTATTATTATAACCATCTTTATACAATATGAATAATATTTGTAACTACGATCAAAGGAATTTATCCTAAAGCGCCAATAACTCTCTCTCTCTCTCTCTCTCTCTGGCTTGCCGTTGCTCTTTTGACCTTTCTTTGAGCCTAACTGTAATTATCACGTACTCTTATTTATCTCACCGGTTCTGCTACGTTACAAGATTATTATCATTATTATTATAATCATCTTTTCATATACGGTTAATGCTATTGGTAATCGTTACGCTCGAGAGAATTTATCCCAAAGTGGCAAATAAATAAAACGCTCTCTCTCTCTCTTTCTCTCTTTGTTATCGCGATCACGCGCGCGGATTACCGCTCGTTATCGTGCGTCGTGCCACAAGTGATCTTATCTCGACGCACTGCTGGAAAGTAGCCGCGATGTCTACGCCGTACGTACAAACGGAGCATTCAGCGGGCTCGGATACAAAGCTCACATTATCCGCGTAGCGCCGGCGAGGCACGAACGAGCGAGCGAGGAACACGTTCCGAAGCGTCGCGAGTCGGGAATTCCGCATCCACGGCGCCGCGGGAGACCTCGGCGCGAAGTTTTCTTCAAGGTTGCGGAACGTCGGCGGAGGCAACCATCTCCCTAGTGGCAATAGCGCGAAACGCATATTCCCTGAATACGCGAACTCGCTCCGATATCGGGAGCAACACTCCGCCGCGAGTAAAACAGATGCCGCGGGCGAGCGTATATCGGCAAGGTCGTAAAATTGCGAGCCGCGCGCGATCTTCGGCCGAGACCTTCGACGAGCTCTCTTCCCGCGAACTTCGGCGCGCTTCGTTAAAACTCGCGTCGAAAGTTGCGATTAACTTCTGGCGGAAGGGAGAGCCGCGCGATATCGCGGCACGAGAGGACGGCGCGAGAGGAGGAGGGAGAAAAAGACGAGGGAGAAGAAGCGAGAAAGCCCCCGGACTCGCTCCTCAGGGTCGTTCGTTTCAGCAGCCTCGCGAACGGAAGGTGGCTCGCATCGGAAGCGCAAACACGCCCCGAGCTCTCACACGTGCGACTGACCCGGCTAAATCCGGACGGGAAAGGCTCTTCGGGGTCACTTATGTACACCCTGCTGAACTTTATATGCACACACACGGTTGCCGGTGTGTGACTTCTCCTCCTCTTCCTCGAGGCTACGCCGGAAACGAGTGCGCTAGCGACACGTGTACAGCGACCGCTTCGTAATTGTTCCTCCTCGGCCGTGCGATTAATTATCGCTCCCGCCGGCGACGAGGAAATGATCGGCGATATCCGCGGTTCTACGCATGCGTGAACACGCGAGGTATAGCGAAAATGACAGCGATTTCAGAGAAAAGTGTCAAGGGATATACGAGGAAGGAAAGAAATAAGGGAAGAGATGGATGAATTTATCTATCGCGCGTCCCGAAAAATCGTACTTTCCGACGGCCAATTTGATGCGGCCGAGAGAAATCTTCACCTTCGGCGAGTCCTTCAAAACGATTTTACAAATTACAACATTTTAATTACAACCCTCCAATGGGATCGATGTGCGGGCCTTAAAGGGCTAAGATAGACCACTAAGCCGCTAAACTAAAAGAGTAAAAAAATATTCGTAAAGTTCATACTCGGACGTATCGGATTTGACAATGTCACGCGCGGCATTTCGTGCCACGGACTGCTGAGGTTACCCATAAAGCAATAGGTTTCGGTCCTGCACGAGAGAGGGAGAGAAAGAGAGATACATATGAACCAGGAAGGGAATGCCTCGCGGAAGCATCAAGCTCGGCGTCTGCAACATGTCGACCGCGACACGTCGACTGCAACACGGTTCAGCCGCGGCGAGAGGTAACACACGGTGCTGAACGCGTACGTAGGGACGAACGAGTGGACGGCCGCCGCGAGTAAGAGCGCGCGAAACGTTCGTGCATTCAGATCGTACACGCTGCCGCTTGTTGAAACTTCCGCCGCTCCGAAATTATCGATTTTATGGCACGCGCTGAATGCGGCCTCGGTATATTTTATATATATGTATATATGTGCACGTGCGAGACATTCGATTCACGGCGTACGTACGTACGCGTTTGGAGCGAGCGCGTTAGCCGCGGCAAATATGCGACAAATTATTCAGTGAGCTCCGTCTTGTCGCCAAGTATCGTAATAGAAATCTTAATTACAGATTTCTCGCGAGTGTCTCGCGGCGATATGCTGCGCGATCGCGGCGGAGTGTGCCGCGGCTTCGCGACGCGTCCGTCGTCCCACATACATGCGATTATTTCATTCGCAAACAAGTAGAAGGGAACGGCGTTTCGTTGATAAAAATCGAGCGGACCGACTTTGAAAGCGCGGTCGATGCGATCGAAACTCGCGTTCGGGGAGGAAACTACCCTCGCTCGCTCGCTCGTGCGGATCGATATGACGACTCCGAATGACGACACGACTTTTCTCGCTCGCGGTTTCTCATCGACGTCTCCTCGCGCGAAACAAATTCGCACACGAGGCTTGCGATAACAACGAAAAGCGATATCGTGCTGGATGTGTAAAAAATATATGAATACGTGTGTGTGTGTGTGTGTGTATGGAGAATGACCGCCACGCGCGAGGCCGAACGTCACGCGATACACATGATCGCGGAATCACACACGGCCGACGACAGTACCCACATACAGTGACGGAAAAAGAGAGGAGGGGAGAGGGAGGGAAAGAGACGGACATGTGGAGGGACGACGTGGTCGTCGGGTTGAACCTCGTTTCGAAACTCTCCGGCCGATCGATACCGCGCGCGCGCGCGCCACGGAACTTCGTCCGTCGTCAACATTTCGCGACGAGTTGAATTTAAATGAGCGCCGCGGCTCAATGACACGTGCGTTGATTAATTCAAATATGCACATCCAATTATCGCTCGCGTGCTCCTATTGTTGCGCCGACGTGCCGCGCCGCAAATTGTGCCAATAGGAATGCGACGAATCTCTTCAGCTTTGTCTCCAAACTCTCAACGCACTTCCGCCCGAGAGAGAGAGAGAGAGAAAGTCGATCGATAATCGTGTAGTAGCGCGACGGCGGCGGCGATCCCCGCGCGAATCCGCGCGTGTCCCGTTCGCAACATACTTTGTTCCACCGGCGTCGAAGCGCACACATACACGCACACACGTAGGCATACACATACGCCGAAACTCCCGCCGTAATTCACCGCGTATCAACGCGCGATATTGCGGCCGGAGGGACGAATACGAGCACTCTTTTCCTACTTTCAACTTCGCTGCGCGAAACGCCTAGACTCCGGGTCAACATTTCGCACGTTCGAGTGACCCCACCTTCGGAGGGGAGGTGCAATCGCGTTGAGACTACGCTCGCGCGCGACGCGTGCTTCTCAGCTGCAACGCGCCCCGGACGTTCCGCGTCGGCTGATAATCGCATCGGAGGAGCGGGGGCCCTCGACAACGGTCGCCGGCAACCTGGTGTGCGCTCTCGCGGCGCGGTTGTGTGCGTTCTTAGCGACGCGCGTCGGTTAACTGAGACTCGCAGGGGCCTTCTAGTCGGGCCATCGCCGGCACGATTTTCTGCTCACCGCTGTTGCTGCTGTTACTGGCACTGCCGCTGCTTGCTGCCGGGTGGCGCGCTAGTGCTTGATGACGGTGGTGGTAGTGGTGGTAGTACCCGGCAAACGGGCCCCGGAACACGCGCCGCCAACGAGAGGGGCCCCGAGAGAACCGCGCGCAGCTTGGCGAGCAGACGGTCGCTTCACCTGCGTACCGACGGCTTTGTTGCGCCCCACTCCGTCGTCGCCGAGGCCCTCCGCCTAGGTC
This sequence comes from Dinoponera quadriceps, assembly GCF_001313825.1. NCBI lineage: Eukaryota > Metazoa > Arthropoda > Insecta > Hymenoptera > Formicidae > Dinoponera > Dinoponera quadriceps. The sequence continues at coordinate 357,169 of NW_014563549.1, read as the reverse complement.
TCTCTCTCTCTCTCTCTCTCTGCGAGGTGAGCCGCGCCGGTACGCGTCTTCGGCCTGACCGTTGTTCCCTTGATATCGCGAAACCGTCGTCTTTTCGGTCGTCGTTGTCGGGGTCGAGGAACCGCCGAGGGGACTCGCGGAAGCGACTCGATCGAGAGATTTATGCGCGTTTAGGTTGCTAGGGAAACCTCGCCCGCCGGGANCCCCCCCCCCCTCCGTCCCGCCGTTTTGTCTTAAGGGCGCCGAGTGCGAAAGTGATTTCGGACGCGCGAACCCCCGACTCGCAGCTCGAGAGACACCGCCGAGTCACCGCGGAATCAACATTTTGGCGTTCATCCGAGAAAAAGAGAGAGAAAATGAGAGGGAAGATGGTTTATTAATATCCTGAGGTATTAAAACCCCTTGAGTTTACAGAATGGATCATTAGAGGCGGAACGCTCGAGTCAAGCTGTGCAAAATAACAAATGTGCTTGCCAGAAGATTTGCCAGTAGCAAGTAATGTTTACGTTCGGAAAATAAGCAATCAAACAAACAACAATCGAGCAAATAAAGGGCCGTAGATAGAGAAAACGCGCTCCTTCAAGTCAGGAGTAAACGAACGAGTGGAGCCGGCGCAGACCGAGCAAAAGAGATAAAGCTTTATGGATACAAGAGGGCACAAAGTATAATATAACAGAATGTCTAAGTACGAAGTAAAGAGACTGGAACCAAGATGATACAATAGTAAAGTACAAAAGAAAGAATGCAGCGAGAGAAACGGAAAGAAGGTCGGGGAAACGGTTTACCGTGTCGAGATACAAAAGGGGCAAATTCGGCGAGGGATGATAATTCGAGTCGTTGCTTTTATCGTCGCGATATTCCTCATTATTCCGTTCGCTCCCGATATTCGCATTTAACAATGCATCGATGCATGTTGTTTAGAGCGGCTTGGATTTCACTATTTATTCCCCCGGCCGGTATATCTCATTCTCGTGTTTCATTGCACCCTCACTGCTTTTTTACGAGCGGAAGTTTATCGCAAATCCGAGCCGCGACGTGACCTGAAACGTGGTTCGAATTAACGCGTACAATGGCGGGACGAACACCGATGATGATCGCCATTGCGGCTGTCACCCAAGTGCACCCCCCTCCCCCCTCGTCCGCCGATCCGCGCCTTCTCGTCTCTTGGAGTCGCCGATATAACGGAAAAAAATTGATACCGAGCACGTGTGTTTCAAATTCGCCCAGCCTCTCTCATATTCCCTCACATCCGGTCGCAAGATCGCACTATAAATTCAAGTGTGTTATTTTTCAGGCGCAAAAAACGTCTGAAAATGACAGATTCGACAGGAGCTATCTGCACATGTTTTTTGTCGTTTCGGCTTGCGTCATTTAAAACGTCTAATCGTGTCAAACGACCGTGATTTAAAACAGCGAGACACGTGTGATAAATATGTAAGAAGAGTTTTCAGCGCTGAAGGATTTGCAGCGCGTAACTCGTCGATTCTCGTTACTCCGACTTTCCCGCACGGAGAAAAATAATCCAGAGGAACGGTGGAATTTTATGCTGTGCGTGTGGCGAGTAAAATGAATATATACGGGACACGTTTCTCAAGTACCGTCCGGTATTTTAGAGTTTGATATTCGACGTAATCTCATGAAGAAATGTTCGAAAATACGAACGGGTGTTCATTTCCTCATGGGGTGGGCCCCGGAAGATCAGCTGGTAAAATATTAGACACTTATTCGCCGCGACAGCATAAAATTCGCTGTCCTTCCGAATTATCCTCCTCTCCTGCAGCTTCCTCCTCCCCCTCCTCCCTCCGAGTCTATCGAAATGGGCCGTACACACCGTCTCGCTTCGATAAATACGTTTTTACACGTGCCAGGACACGTTGCATCCCCCGGCACGAAGCGCAGCGGGCGGAGAGGAAACAATGAATAACCGGCCGGTGTAATGCGCCGCGATGCGAAGCGGCGATAACGATAATTACGCGCGCTCTCTTTAAAGGAAAAAGAAAAAGCCACAGTCAAGATGCAAATATTATTACAAACGCTCGCTCGTTCTCTCTGTCTCGTACACTTTGTACGCCTCCATCTAATCCGAGGCGTGCATCCATATCCGCTCGCGCTCTGTGCGTGCCACAACCGAACGCAGCAACGCCCGACGAGAGCATCGTGCATAAGTGGCACTCTAATGTACCGGCTAAAGGCAGAGGCCTTCCTCGTGTTTGCCGCCTGCTCGACGCGCACCTCAAGCATTCTCGAAACGCTCGGCCGGTCTATCTCTAACTCTCTCTCTCTCTCACTCCTCTATCTCGTTACTCCTCCTCGTTCTCTCTTCTGGGTAATGATACGATTTGCTTGTGCGTGCTAGGGGACAAAGAGAGAAAGAGAGAGATAATGCATTCGTGCCAATTGATACACGCCTTGCGATTTAATATGCACCGGGGCCGCGTGTGAGCGGACCGACCGGTGCCTGAAATCACGCGCGAGAGCGCATGTGAGAGAACAACGAGGTAATTGACAACAGACGACTACGCCGCCGCGGGCGATTCGATCGAGTGTTAATTCCCGGGACAGCCGTACCGTTGCTCCTAGGGGTGGTATTTTTTAACGCCCGAGCTTGCTAATCGCCCCGTTGATTAAGCGAGAAACGAACGAACGCTGAGATTTTTTGTCGCGAGCACATCCGCTAAATCACCGAGGCGCGTTTCCGTCTTTCGCGCGGCATGTGTTAGCTTGGCGACACCCGATAGTCGCGAATGATCTCACATATTTACCTCAATTACTTGTGGAACTTTTAATGCGAGTGTCGCGACGGCAACTCGTGCCGATGAACGGGAATGATGGAGATAACGGAGCCAACCGTTATTAAATCAGTGTCAGTGATAAACTTTTCTCGACTCGAACAACGATAAAAAGTCTTCTTTTGTTTGATACAGAAGAATCGTGTAATTGTTACACAGAGAAAAGCGCTAGATTCAAGTGAACAATTACTTCGATATTTGTTTAGCAAATTTTTACTTGGATTAAATAAATATTTAACTTCAATAATTTATTTGGAATATACTTCATATGAAATCAAACAAATATTACTTGATCCAAGTAAAAATTTGCTAAAGAGTATTGGAGTAATTATTTAATTGAACATAGCACTTCTCTTCCTCTCTCTCTCTCTCTCTCTCTCTCTCTCTCTGTGTACGAATGAGTATATATGGAAGAAAATTCGGTAACCGATTTTCCATTATCTGGGAAACCGGCAAAAACTCGGTTGTAAGAACAGAAAGATGCCTGTAGAAGATTTCTATCTAGCCAATTGTTCTCAGTTATCACGACCGAAACATAACGCAGCTGAATGTTTTGCAGGCGAATATTTTCGATCGCAATAACGGAGATGCCGTTTCTCTTCACCGAGTTTTCCTCCGGTCCTCATTCTGTCACACGTGAATCGCGACTTTCTTCCCGTCTAATATCACATCGTACATTTGTCACGACATCGGACGAAAATCATGCACAGTTTACGCGCCACGTCTCGCCTTGTTCCAACCGAGAGGAATTTTCCCTCCGAAGGGACACCTCGGGAACGAAATGAAAATGAGTTCGACGGACGTTCAATGCGGCCCAGTTGCGCTTCGTACTACACGCGTCGATCGATACATCCATCGTGAGCGCGCGACCTATGTTTATGTTAATATGTGCGTGCGTGCCGGCCGTGAAGGATCGTCCGTGTATTATTAAGGCGTATACTTAACCGGCACACGCCAGAACGTACGACGGCTTCGTGCACCTGTTTGGCCAAAAGGATCTGGCCGGGCCCCCTTGCTCCTCATCCGCTCGTCCATCCGTCCTCCCTCTCATCCTCTCCCCCCCCCCCCCC
>NW_014563549.1:332534-353257 GCF_001313825.1 Dinoponera quadriceps | reverse complement strand
CCCCCCCCCCCCTTTATTAACCGTCATCACATAATCCTCAGTATTTTTCTCCTCCCACTCCCTCCTGTGTCTCGATAGATACTCCGCGAGGGAATCGTGACGATCGCATTAAGCCGGTCTCAGTCTTGTTTCCGAAATTAGGCTCCCCGGTTGCCAGACGCAACCGGAGGGCAGGCGATCCTACCCGCGGAATCCCGCGTTTCGACGACGAGCGGGTGCCGCGTACCGGGGATAAAATCGCCCCCCGTTCCCTCGAGGATCGCGGAGACCCGATTTTGTTTTTCCCTTCGGGGAGAAGCTCATGTTGCATCGCGGCTCTCCGACGATGTGATCAAGCCGGATGTGATCAATCAGAAATTTATTTCTTCCTTCTGACGTGGATATTTTTAGCGATCTCCGCGATGTACGGATGATCTCGGTACGTGCTAATTACGGCCCCGTTAATAGCCGCAACTTCGATAATCGATTACGCCTTCTCGCTCCTCACCAAGTTGCAACGCGATGTGCACACATCGCTCTCTCGCTCGATGCGCGAACGTGTGTATGCGCGCGCGCGCCGCGTTTATTCACGCGATACGTCGGATTGTTTATGCGCTGCCATCGCGATGACGCAGATAGAGTTGCCGATGGTGGCTATAAATCATTCCCGACAGATCTATGGCCCGCACCTTCGCCTTTTCCACGCGAGCGAAACGCGATAACGCAAGGAGGAGCGTAACACAGCGCGCGCGCGATGTGTAGAAGCTGCCATTTAAAAGGCACGGGCTTCCACCGAAGCTGTCGAGAACCGTCGATTGAAATGTTGTCGAATCGAAACGGTAAATTTTCCCCGCGATTACACGGCGGTGCCGTTAACGCGAGAGCGCCATGAGAACGCGCGCAACAATGATCCTGAATTGACCCTCTCGCCGACCGTCCCGACCGTCGACGGTCAAAAGTACGGTAAAAGTACGGTGTTACGCCACTGGTCCGTCTGAAGCTCCGTTAATTTCGATCTCTATTCGCATTGGGAAAGCGTGACGCGCGAAATAACAACGATAAACCAACACCCTCCGTCATCGGAGGGCCTCGATCGATCGACGGAGTCGTGGTGATAAGTACCAATTATCAATCTAGGCGATCCACCCTCGGGGTATCGGAGCGATTATCTCGAAATTTCGTCGATACGAATATCGAACCGGGATATCGTACAGTGAAAAAAATGCGTCCGCTTGAAGAAACGTTCAAGTAATATTTACCTGATCCAGGTAAAATGGTTACTCCAATACTCCTTGGAAAATATCTACCAGAAGCAGAAATATAATTGACTATGTACAATGTGACATTTCCTTCGTATAAGTAGACGTTTGCTCGTGTGTGTTAAAACGATTGCGACAAATATTAAATTCGTAATATTGCGAATAACAGGATTGATTTTTGGAAAATATACCGGACGGAAAAGATCCCAAGTTTAAAATTACTAGATTTCCTCAGTGGAAAATAAGCATGACATGATTCCACGCGGGGAAAATATCGTAGTAAATATTACCGCAAAAGTTTTTAACGCCGGACCATACCGAATTATGACTGAAATTATGATGTGTGTTGTGTACACATCACCAAAGATTACAATATAATGTGCAGAAGCCGCCATTTAAATATGATATACATAATTTTTTTTTTCAGTCATTCCGGTATGGTCCGGCATTACGAAATTCCGTGGTAATTTTTACCACATTATTTTCTCCGTGCGGTAAATACTTTCTTAAATTCAAAACCATTTTATATTTACATTCGGTAATTTATTTGCGAATTCAAGTACTACCGATATATTCCAAGTGAGTATTTACTACAGGCTATCAAAATATAAATATTATATTGATCAAATATTAAATCGATAAAAATACTACTTGATTTAAGGGGTTGAAAAACAGATAATTACATCTGCTTGATTCTAGCACTTCTTTTTCTGCGTGTAACCGGTGTAATATGACAAGTTAAGGGGGAACAATCGGTTTGGTGAAAGAAACGACGACAACAGCCGTTACAAAATTAATTTATCATAGCGGGCGGCGTAAGCTGTCGCAGCGCGACCCAGATTCCTTCGCGATACCACCACAAAATTCTGAGTCACTTCCAGGTAACCGATTGCCTCGTGTAAGACGCGATATTGAGCAATCCTCTCATTGTTCGGCCGGCCGGTGATGATAGGGAATTACTTGGCCGCAACGCTTAATTTGCATCCGGAGGAAAGGACGATGAGCTGGCGGTGCAACGTAGGCGAAACGCTTCGCGGAGAGCACATCGCATTAACGGCGGCGTAAAACGAAGCGCCGACCGACAAGTGCAACCCCCTGCGGATAAAAGTGTGTGTGTGTGTGTGTGGAATCGTGTAATCGCATAACGTCGTTTCGCGTTGTCTAACGAACGCGATCTTCGCGTCTTCTGCGCGATTTGCAAAACGCCGTGGAGAGAGAAGCGACTGTTATATCCCAACTATTCTCGCCATTAGCGAAATTCACGCATAAATGCGCCGAGCGGATGTCGCGGATGTGCGAGCCGACGCGCCCGAAGAAGCAAAATCCCCCCCGTACGTTTTTACCCGTCAACTATTACACGTCTTTTTAACATTCAAGTTTTGTACTTATTATGCAATAAATTCTGCCTCGGCTCCCTGCGGCCCTCTTGCGCGGCCTGAGGCAGTAACGATCTATCCGTATTACCTCGAATAAAGGACTGGAGGTTCGCTTTAACTTTAAAATGCGGTAGACAATAAAGAAGCTTCCGCTATCGGCCGACAAAGGGCGGACTCGTATTTATCGGCACATTATTCGAGTTTACCCGCAAAAAAGCCCACGTCTTTTTGCACTGTCGAGTGCAGAAAAAAGCCGGGGCTACGCGTGCCGCGTCGCTTTGTTATTTATAAGAGCGTGAGCGTAATACGCCCTTTTATTATCCAATAAAATAAAATAGGACTGTCGAACAGCACACATTTTATACGTGAAAAAAAAATATATATATCCTCGCTGAGCCGAGAGAGTCAACCTCGCTCCAATTTCCCCCGGAGATTCGCGCGCGCACATCGGGACTAGACTGTGGCTCCTTCACCGCATTGCTACCTAATCACCGGAACCAAAAAAAGCAGTGCCATCTAGTCGCCGGGACAAAAAAGCGAAATAATGATTGCTTGGCAGAAAAGGTGAGCACTTTTTGTCAAATTCTAAGAGTAACTAAGGCCATTTTAGCAAAAAAGTAATACTCTTACCTTTCCCAGGCTTATCTTTGAATAACTTAACATATAAGAAGTTCCCTTCATAGTACGGTTTGAAAGTTCATAAGAAGAAAAGATTAAAGGCATAATCGATATAATTGCAAGCACGCTTTCGGAGCAATTTTTTTAAAGAGAGACAGCAAAAATATGTATAGAACACCTATATTTTACAAATTTAATTGCAGAGTTCGGGGAAAAAAAAAGAGTTAAAGCGGCCCATTTTGGACGATAGTGAATATTTTAGTGACTTGTCAAGAAAAAGTGACGAGAGGTGACTTGAGTGACTACATGGCAACGCTGGCTCTCACGACTACGTGGTTGCGATGCCCCCGCATGGAAAATTTTCTGGAATTTCATTAGAATCTATGCCAATTTTCCAAAAAAAAATTATGAATTCTGCTTGAGAAATCGATGAAAATTCAGATAAGAGGGGTGTTACAAAAATACGATTCCAAGTGAGACAGACTTTTTTCCTAAAGTTTCCTTATAATTTGGATAATATGAGATTTCTAACTGATGTCGCAATATATTATACTTATTCGGGACAAGTTTGGGTAACCTGAATCAGAGCACCTGTGCTATACTTGGGAATGTTCGGGAAATTTCCATATGAGACGTTGCGCTCGCGACATTCGACGGTCGCTGAATTCGTCTGCTGCTTTCGAAGTAATAATAATCGACATTGGAGAAAGAGAGGAAAGAATCAAAGACCGCCCCNGGGGGGGGGGGGAAAGAAAGAACGATATACATTCGCCGTCTTTCGTCGGGAGGACGAATAAAGAAGTGCGTAATGTCACATACGGTCAGCGCGCGAGAGAGAGAGAGTGTCTTTGTGTCGAAGGAAGGAAGGAACGAACAGGAACCACGACGGGGGATGGGGCAAGCTGTGCTGTGCGCGCGGGAGGGACGTGGAAAAACGTGAGTCGACATGTGCCACCGGTCGACGGCGCGGCATAGCGACGACCCAGTTTACCGGCACGGTATCCTCCCTCTCCCTCCCCTATCCCTCTCTTTCTCCATCCGGACGCCCTGATGCGGAATCGACTTGCATAAACGCCGCGGTGGCGGGCTCCTTCGGGCTTATCCGAACGTATCTGGAGCAGCTTTGCATCTCCATCCCGCTCGGCCGGGTCATCTCGCCCGCGACTGCGAAACTCCCGTCGTGGTGGTCGACGATGACGAGAGATCGATCGGTTTTCGAAGCAGAAAGTGCACGCGCGCGCCGCCGCACCTCCGTCGTGCGGATTTACAAGTAAACGAGAGACATTTGACGAAGAGGGCGAGGGGAGATGTCAATTCCGAACCTCCCCCCCGATTCGAGATATTTTTTCGTCTCGACGGGTCCTCCGCGCGCACTACGCGACGGCAGCGTCGTCGCAGCGTGAAACACGGTAAACCGCGTGCGCGCCGCCGCGAGAGGACATACCGTCCCCGGTCGTGTGCCTCTTGAGAGGACAATTTTACGTGCGTTTTCTAGGAAAAGGGAAGAGGAGAGGAGACAAGAGGAAATTCGATAAGATCGATTCACGGCGTCCGCGGCGACTTCTACGGAAGAATGCGCGCGCTCGCCAGGTGCACACACGGTGCGCTCCGTCGTCTCGGGACACTCCGACGAATGACGATGCACAAAGTCGAGCGTAGTCGCGCGCGGGCGTCCGTCAACGCGGAGTTATTAACGGGGCGCAGCGCGACGACACGATATTCTCGGGAGTTCTCCGCGACCGGAGCCGAAAGTTGGCCCGACTCGGGGAAACTTCCCGAGGTGGAAAGCCGGTGGGTTACACACACCACTCTCTCTCTCTCTCTCTCTCTCTGCGTCCGCCCTTCGCTCTCTCTCACACTCTCGAGGGAGGGTGTTCCTCACCGAGACGAGTTTCGACGGTTCCTGACCCGGACAGCTCTCGCGCCACGGAGTTACGAATTTCCAGCGTGCCCGGCCGCGAGCGCATCATAAAGGAAACGACGCGGAATGACGCGGAACGTCGGCGTGACGCGATTCAATTTCTGAACGCGCCAGGCGCGTCTGCTCTCTCTCTCTCTCTCTCTTTCCGCGCGCAAAAATGCTCGTATTAAACGCGGCTCTGATATCGAGCGACGACGAGGAGTTACGGCCGTCGGGTTGATAAGAGGAAAAGTGGCTACGCGCGATAAAGCGTTGGCCTGTGAGCAACACGGAGCAAAAATTGCATCACTCAATCGCGAGAGTTTCTCGCACGGTTGCGTAAAAAGCTGCCGACTGTCTCCTCCGCGCGTTTCTCGGGAAATAATCTCGGTTTCCGAGTAACGTCCCTCTGAAGAAAAAAGCGATTGATATGTAGCGTCATGAGGAGCAAACACGGATGTTTTAGTGCCGTATTTAATATGATTAGTAATATTATTATTATTATATTGCTAATATTACTATAGTATTATTTTGTGGATGAGTGAAAATGTTGATCGTGTATCGCGAACATACCGAATTTCTCGGCCAAACAAAACGCGGCGAAAGCCTTCCATGTATCGAATCGACTCGGCGAGTCGCAATAATATTTAATTTGTAAATTATTTTCAAATCTCACTGTAAAACCCGTTACCAAATCGTTTGATTAAGTTAATAAGCAATTTGATGACACTCTACTTATCCTATACATGGATTCATTCTTCGGTTCATACGTGAAAAACTGTTGCCGCATTTCGTTTGGCCGAAAAATTCGGCACGTTCGCAATACGTTGTGGACATTTTTACCTTTCCACAAAATAATATTAATCATGATAATATTAATACTATAATGGCACTAAAACACACCCGTGTTTACTCCTCATAGCCCTATCATCGGAGTTTTATTACTTAAAAAAAAAAATTAAAAAACAAATAAAAAAAACATTTTTCTCCGACGACGCATTGGAAGAGGCTCGAAAGGATACGAGTTCCGCGTTCAGAGAGACACAATGAGAGTGAAATTAACCGTTCATGTAAAAAGGAACACAATTTTCAAGGCGGTCCACGTTTACATTGTGCACGGTAACATGAAATATTGTTAACGCATGCTTTGAGTTTCGCGGGATATAAATATCGCATGTGCTCCTTGCTCTCTTTGGGGTTGAAAATTCGAACAGGGAATACTTCAGGNCCCCCCCCCCCCCGTTCCTTCCCCACGGCTTTCAACGCGCGAAAAATCTCGTCTGTGCGCAAAAGTGAATTATACGTTTCTACCGAGTGAAAAGTTTCCGCTGGAAAACACGGACTCGCCGTAACCTCCTCGCGCGTGCAACTCCGTGGTCGTCTCCTTCGTCGCCGCCCTCTTCTTACCCCTCGCCCGAAGTCTCGACCCCTTTAGCTCCTTCGTGCTTCTTTTCACCACCGCCGGAATAAATTAACAGGTGTGACGGCTCGAATACCGGATACCCTCTCTTCACGGAAACTGAATAACGATAAAGCGAAAAACGAGTTAAGTGGCGGCGCGGGGCGAGGTCGTCGAGATGTCCGCGGCGCGAGATTAAAACGTACGGCGTACGAAGTTAACAATCTCATAAGCGCAACTTTAACAATTTAGAAACTTAAGGAGTCGCCGCCGAGAGAGAGAGAGAGAGTTTGCCGACATTAAAAACATGATTCCGGGAATACTTCCGCCTTACGGAAAATAGAAAATTCAGGTCGCGTTGCGAAATTCGTGTAATAACGTTCTTTAAATTCGCGAGAATCGATATTACGGGAAGTAATGTTGTCAGTAAGAGACGAGCTTCCGTTGCACGAGCGTCTCCCTTCAAGATCTAATTGGTCTCGGTAGACTACCGGATTTTCAATGGCGATATTAAAGGGCCTCTATACGGAAAAAAAAAGCGAATCCTAAATCAAGAATAGATTTTCATGTATAAGCAAGAATATCATAATTTTCTTAGGAGACTTTTAATCTTGAATTCATTGAATTTATATTGATGCAAGTATTACTCGAATTCAATTCAAAACAAAATGGCCAATAATTCTGAAATTATCGCATAATATCCCTGTATTAGTTATTAATTATTGATATCACAGTAGTTTTTCATTAAGATCTTAAACGTGGTTTGGAGGAAATTAAAAATACCAGGTTAAAAAGGGGACATTAATATCAAGGAATACGTGTAAAAAGTGTCATTTTTAGTTGCGAATATCTCAGCTGCCGTCAATCGTATTTCAACTTTGCAGATAATATATGTAGATAGATATGTAGATTTCCATCGATATGCAGCTCGATAATTCAAAAGGATTCTCAAGAAAATCGTTTGACGGGCCGACTACCTTGAAACGCGGCATTTCCGGATCGGCGCTGCGCGCGGGGTAAGTATAGTAGATTAGCGCGTATCACCTTCGGCCTGGCATTGAGCTTAAACCGCGATTAATCGATACCCGGCCGAAGGTCGTACGCCTCCGTGGCGTCTCCGGTTATATTCGGTAATTCTTTCGTTCCCCTACTGCGCCGCGATTGCTTTCCCGGAGGAAACCATCGCGTGTATCCGTCGCCATCGATCGCGGCGAAGCATCGGAGGGTTGGCTGGCTGGCTGTCTGGCCGGACGCTTCGATTGCCGATGCATGTTGGGACAACTTATAGAGATCGTGCATGGTAAATATTAGAGAATTCCGTAGAATTCATGACGCGGACGTCGGATCGAAGCTCGATTTCGCCGTGTTTTGTTGCATCATTGATGCCCGTTGCTTAGCCTCGTTTATTATATTTTGATGGCCGCTATTCTCTGACAAGACTTCAGGAGAGACCAGAGACTTCCGCCGGTATTCTCGTATTCTTCGCGCGCGAGAATCGTTTTACACGTGCGCGCGCGTTTTGAGGCGCCGTTCGTTTTCATCCTAAAACTAATAAACAACTTCCGCAGGATCCGCGTTCAGAATTATGCGCGACATACATATGCGCGTTTGTGGGAAGCCGGTTAATTATAAGTATCCGAAATAAACGAGGATGATTTAATTCGATAGAGAGAGAAAGAGAGAGAGGAAGCAACGGGAAGGGAGAAGGGGAGAAGACCCATGTAACGCGAAACTCGCGAGCACGTCTCGACCGCCACATTCATCGTGCATGATATACGACGGAGTTCATTACATCAAAATTTCACACGCGCAAACACGCGCAAAAACACACACACACACACACTCTCTCTCTCGCTCCTCTCTCACCTCGGCAACTGCTTTCGAGAATAATTTTCAAAGCGTCGTGGCTTCGGGAAGAAAACCGATGACTCCTCCGAAAGTTGATGTCGGTGTGCTGAGCAAGCACCTCCCTCGTGAATAATAAAAGCGTTGCCGACTCGATCGCCTCGAGCCGGGGTTAGCTATCGTACGCTCGAATCGTGCACACGTGCGCACACATACGGCGCGCACACAGGCGAGTTTATGCAAACTGGGTCGCGTGATGACGTTACAGACGTAGTAAACCTAAACCCGAGGAGGGGTCAGTCCGAGTTCGTTGGCCTTGAACTCGCGGAAAGGGAGGGAGAGAGAAAGACAGAGAGAAATATGTGTGTGTGTGTGTGTACGCGCGCGCACGTGTGTGTTAAATAAATAAATAAATAAATAAATAAATAAATAAATATATATATAGTTAAATAACGTTCATAGAACGACCGGCAGGACGAAGGTTCTTCTTCCTCTGCGTTTTTACAGAGCGATGACGTCGTGAATGCTTAAACGGCTCATTTGCATCGGGCCCTTTCCGCTAATTTGCGCACCCCTTCATCAGCCGGATCTGAACGCGCTGGCAAGCGGCTTTGCAGTAATTATACGTATTCGAGGCAATTACCCGGCGAGAGGCGGCAGCGGACAATTATTTTCATAAGAGAGTTATTATTTCGCCGGTGTATCGCTCCTAGTATTATTGTCTCTGAGTGTTCGCACCGGCCATGAAACTCTGTGCGGCAATCCTCCACCGATTAACGGTCTCCGATAATTAATTAATTAACGTTTACATAATCAATTCTCTCGAGCTGAACGTTCTCTGTAACGCGATACAGAGAGCTGTGCGCTAGCCGCGTAAAATTTCGGTAATTCAACTTTTTCCGCGATATCGATATTATTATTCAGTATTTATTCGACGTGCGCGCCGCGCGTGTACTCGTTCACGTTTACACAATACCTCCCCGTCTGTTTTACGATATTATTACCGCAGACTCGCGCGATATGCGCAGAGGAAAAGATTTCTTTCGGCTCGATAAAATCTTTTTAATTGAAACAAATTCGTCTTTCGAAGTAAAGCAAACCAATAAATGTTTGACACAACAGGATTGTCTGGTTTCTCAAATAATAAATATCTCTACGTTAAGCAATATATTTCTTTTGGCTTTTCATCCAAACACATTATAATAGTTGTTGCAAGCAACAGATTATTTGAAAGAAATAACACTATGTTAGAAGAATATTGAGGAACGGTTTACTCTAACGAAACATTTTTATGAAGTGAAATAATATTGAATTATGTTGTTTATATTGAACAAATCAAAGTCGAACAAACGTGTATGTTAAATCCAAACCTTTTTCTCCGCGTGCATAATTTCCTCTCCGTCGCTAATTACACGTATAATATTACCGGATTTCATCGGGAATCGCGCTTCCTCGTTATTGACCAAGAGAGCGAATTGTCCTTCAACCGAAAAGACTCTCGGCGAGCTCGGTATTAATCTGCCAACAGACAGTCGTCAATCCGCGAGCTCTAATTCTCGCTGCAGCGGCGAGGCGCGCGCCGAGAACGTTTCTTTTTTTCCTTTTTTCCCCCTCTCCACTTGACGTGAGAAGAAGTTAATCTTCCGGTCGGGAAAGATTTCAGGGATTCCGGCGAAGTTCGGTCCGAAAAGTTCGGCAACGACGACTACGGCAGCAGATCGTGATTCGAGACGAATACTCGCGAAACGCAGCGCGCCGGATGAACCGGAGAGGGAGGAACGTTAAACGACCCTGAGGAGTTTTAATCGAGTCGTTCGAGCTTCCTTCCTACTACCTTCCTTCGTATTCTCCCCTATCTTAACCACTCCTCTGCCCCGCTTCGGCTTTGTTCTCTCGGTCAGAGGAGCAAAGGAGTTGGGTAGACGTCGTTTCGCCTCGTCGTTGACTTCCGCTCGATTTGCATCCGAGAGTCACCCCGATATCGACTTTATGAATAACCACACTGACGAGTCGAATCGCCCGGTGAGAAAGAGAGTTAGAGGAAAAGAGAGAGAGAGAGAGAGAGAGGGAGAGAGAGAGGTTGGCATCACCCTTCAACTACGCGCAGAGGATATCCCACCGTGAGAATTCTTTTCGCAATGTGATACAGGATAAAGGACAAGGCCGAGGAGAACAGGCTCAGCGTAATCCTGGTTAATCGCCTAAAATTAGGAAGGGAGAAGCGCGGCTTGACCATGTGGCCTGATAATTCCCGATTAAAGTCGACGTTACTCGAGTATTACTGAAGATAGAAGATCTCTCTCTCTCTCTCTCTCTCTCTCTCTCTCTCTCTCTGTTACCGGCGATAATCCATTATCCCCAACGAGAGACCATTACCGAATACTAACAGTGTCGATAAAGTCGCACGAGGGAATTAGCAGAAAATATGCCTTCGAGAGAATAAAGAGCTAATTTGTTTACCACGAACAAGCAAGCAGGACTTGAATTATATCAACGCGATATCGATAAATTCGCGAGGAAGTGACTCCGGTGTCTCACGTGGGTCTGTGAATTTTCTGAAAAAAAGAAAAAAGGGAGAAAGAGGTCCGTTTCCTTTATATATTCTATTTTTCAATCGCAAATCTCTCTCTCTCTCTCTCTCTCTCCCTTTTCTTCCCCTTCTTCCGTAGTGTACGAGCGAGCTAATAACACGGCAACGATCTCCGCCTCGTTCTCAACTTGCCGACCGCACGAAATTCATTCACAAATTTTTCTCCTCATCCGCATACACACCCGCGCGCGCGTGCGCATACACACACATACGCACGCACGTATACTGGCAGCCGCGCGGCCAGACACGGGAAATACACAGAAAGACGTTACCAGAGGTTTACTCGACGGAATATCCGAGCACAACGGCGGTACGTAGCAGAAAGAGAAGGAACAGCACAAGAGAGGGAGGTCGGAATAGGTGGAGGAAGAGGAGGTGGGTCATCGACTTCCTCGATGTGACGCAACGAGCGGACACACACGGGCGCACACACCGCGCGCGCGGCACCGAGCCACCTACACACACGCGCGCGCGCTCGAGAAGACTCCGGCACAACCGAGCGGATCGTCCCGGTAACCTCTTCCTTCCGGAAGTGGCCTTTCCTCTCCTGCACTCGACAAGCCCTCCAAGAGGACCGCCAAGTTCGTTCCGCAAGTAGAATTCGCCGGTGAGTGAGTCACGGCCGGTATAGTCCGGCCACGCGTTGTAATATCAGCCGGCTCTCGCTCAAGTTACGCGGTCGTTCTCTCTCTCTCTCGCACGCTGTCATCGCGACCGCCGGCGAGAGAATCCAACGCGGTAATTGATTAAGAGAATAATCCCGTCGGTCTCGCGCGCGAGTTTCGGCCGAGCCGAGCGAGTGACTCACGCCGCGGGGATCCAGAAATGTCATTCGGAAGAATCCGCTCTGCCGCCGTTTGTGGCACTGCCGGGTGCGAAGCCAGATTAACTTCGCATCGGTGTGTTCCCGCGCCCATGGCAGTGGGGCTGTTAAACGGCCGGATGATAAACACGCGCCGAATTGTAAACAGCGTTGATCGATCGGCTGAATAATTAGCGACGCGATACGCGTGCATACGTAAGTGGCACGCCGTGTAATCGCCGCAGCTCCCTCCGCGAAAGTTAACTTCGAGTAACAAGATTGGGTCGGATCCGACCGGAGCCGTGTTTTAATGCTTCGCGCACGCGCATTTGTAGAAGCATTTTGCAGTTTTTTTCAACTAATTTCTCCGACCATACGCTTCTTTCATTCTCACATTAATATTTAAAATCAATAAGATATATTGCAAAGTGTATGCAAAATGTTTCACATATAACGCTTCTGAAACATCATACTTAAGATATTTTACATATTTTACAATATATCTTATTCACTTGTGAACATTTTCTTAATGCGAGAATAAAAAATGCTTAGTCGAAAAAATTGGTTGAAAGAAGAAAAAAAATGATAAATGTTTCGACGGGCCGGATTCGACCCATATGAACCTTGCGTAATTCGAGGATAACCGAGAGAACGACGAGAGTTCTCATGTCGTGAAGGTGTCAGCGCGACGTTTCATCGCTCGTTTCAAACCGCGTTAAGCTTCGCGACCGAGGGGCGGGTGCGCAAAAAGAGTATCCGAGCGCGGAGGGCGCGCGCGCGCGCGTCATGAACGTCGCTAATAAAACGCAAACGAGTTAATCGCGAATCGGCCCACGCGCATTCACACGTGTGGAGCGAGAGACGTAACGAGGGCAAGCAGGAAGAAGGCGGGGCGAGGAGGGGCAGAGAGAGAGAGAGAGAGAGAGAAGGACGGATATGTGGACAGCTGGAGGGCGGAATCGAGGGGTGGATTTAATCACGTTAAGTAACTCCGACCTGGCCACATAGGGGCGAGTGAAGGGTGTTCGAAGATAAAGAGGGTGGGAGAGTGTGTTATCGACCCTCTTACGCTCCACCTCGCCGGCCTTTTAACAGTGACCAACACATGAGCATGCACGCACGCACGCACACATACACATACGGACACACATCGGGATTGCGTTTCCTTGGCGCGTCGTCCACGTATTTTAATCGTTAAACCGTTTGCCGCCGTCTCTCGAAGGCCCCGTCAGCGTATTCGACGGATTAATTGGCAGTCATACGTCCTCCGACGGATAATCGAGGAAGTCGTACGCGGACTTCGTTAAATGGGTATCGCGATTAATTATGGGCCGAGTATGCGTTACTTACTGACGCGTTTCGAGGGTATCGAGCTTCAATAATTTCAGATAATTAATACCGATTAACGTCACCTCGCGTGAATGAACCATTCGAAGGGATTGGACTGTCTCTCTTTCGCTGCCTCTGGGCGTCTCGTCGTCATCTTTATACACGGTATAAAATTGTGTGTTCAATTCAATACATTTCATATGTCTCAGACGATCCATGCAGATTTTTCGATTAATTTAACGCAAGGTGAATATATTGAAAAAGTAACGCAAATATTATGTGAAAAATCAACACAAAAATAATATCCATGATATGTTAATCGACATTGAAGTGGAAATTATATACTGTTTCGGCATGTGAAATGTGTGAAATTTTACACAAAATTTTCTACCGTGTACACTTTACACCGTTGTCTGACGGAGAAAGAATGCGTAGTTAGTGAAATTTTCGAAATCGGCGTAAAGCTTGTTATTAAAGAAGGGACACAATGCCGATCTGAATTCAAGTCCCGTTGTTACATAAACGCGCGATACTTTTTCTCAGTAGCTGCGTCGTTTAGTTTTTTGCCCGGTGCGCCCGGAAAAATCACAGCGCGATGAAGAAAATTTACCCAACCAGATTCTCGAGGGGTTAACAAATAATCACGTGGCAAACTGCTGCACGTTCCTCATTCCCTTCTCTCTCTCTCTCTCTCTCTCTTTCTCGCCGCGTTATTAATTAATCAAAGCACGAAGACTAGCACAGCCAGCGCTAGTCGGCCGCTAACGAAAGGACGAACGCGCGTCTTTTTATTTTCCGGCTGCACGGCGGTCTCGTGCCTCGGCACGGTCTTTCTTATCCATCCTCGTCTAGTTATTTATCGCTGGAAGAGCAAGCCCGGAGCAACCCTCGAGTAGTTGACGGGGATGGGTTAGCGGAGGGGTCAGGGAAGGCGCCCGTGTCACGGGGGTGGCAAAAGGGCGGCTCTAACAAGGGAAAGAAACCCGTTATGTCGTGGCGCGCTACAAAGAAGGGGGGAGGGGGGGGAGAGAGAGAGCGAATCGGAACAGACGAAGAGAGAGGGAAGAGGAGAGAAACTCGTGCGGGGGAGGAAAAGGAGCAGAGGGTGGCAAAGGGGAAAGGAACGGGAGAACGACGGCGGCGAGAGAGAGAACTAACCTAGCTTTCCCCGCACGGCACGGCGCACCATAGCTGAACTCGGCGCGTTATTAGGAAAATGGACCTTCTTCTCCGTCTCCTTCCTTCCCGCTCGCTCGCAATAAACCGCGTGGCGGCGCGTCTTGCAACGCTGCTGCTGCTTCTCCTTCGTTCCTTCGTTGGCGTCTCACCCTTTCGCCTTTTCTCACCCTCTCGGCGCAGACGTTGAACTTTTTGACGTCGGGGCCAACCTGCCGCCGACAATTTACTTCTCGGTCGGAGGCAAGAACCGAGAGGCAGGGAGAGAGAGAGAGAGAGAGAGAGAGAGAGAGAGAGAAACGGTATATATATCTTTCCACCCTTCGATTCGGATAATGGTGTGTGCCGTTACGCGCGAATATTCGTCGGCGGAAATGGCCGTTGTTTATTGCGCCGACGAGCGAGCGAGCGACAAGGTGGCGATGTTTGCGCAGCCATATTATTTGCTTCTATTCTCATACTTCGCAATTAGAGCTATCAGTGCCATTCCATGGACAACTTATGAATAGAACACAGAGACTTATAAATAGAACGAGAAATATCCGAGGACGAAATATATTTTTAGGAACTAATTACACGCTAGAGTTCTCTTTTTTTCACCTCAAAGGCCGTCAGATCCTGCATTTCGCTATCTTTACACGGGATCAGCGTCGACTCTCTCTCTCTCTCTCTCTCTCTCTTTGTGCAAAACGAAGCAACGTAATTTAATCGTGCTCACAAATCCGATTTCGTATTTAAATTGTCTCAATATGACGCGGCCTGTAGCGTCCGATTTCAACGTGAAACATCTTTCTTCACTTTGCGTCCACTTAGCGGAAATTACGGACGGAGCGGAATTAAACGCGGGACATAATCGCGGGGCGACGATCAAAGCGGATGACACAACAACATGCTAAACGCATTTGAAGCGCGAAGTATTGTAGCGCGCGCGACCGGCCGATGATTTAGCATTTCCGCGACACAGCGCCGTGCACACAGCACGTAATTGGGCAAGTAGGTCGCGGCGCTATCGGCTAACGTACGTTGGCACAGCCGGAGAAAGACGATCGATGTTCAATATTTAATTTGGCCCGCGCGTCGTGTGTACAACTCCCTGCGGGGCGCAATATATATACTCGCCGCCATGAAAACTTACCCTAATTCGCAGACTCGTAAGAACCGGAACGAAGGGAAACGATCGCTCGGGATCGGGTAACGCTCCGACGAACTCGCTATTATTTGAACTTCTCCCTCTCTTTCTCTCTTTCTCTCTTCCTCTCTTTCTCCCTCCCTCTCCGTCTCTTTCTTTGTCCGGCCGGCAGGAAGATTTGAAAACTGAACGCGAGCAGCGTTTGAGAAACTGTAGGAAGGAAGGCGTTTCCTGCTTCTCGCGCAAGTGGGCGCAGATGTGATACCAATTGAAGGGGGGTGCAAGTGGATGAAGCCGATGTTACGAAAATTAAGTCCAGAGAAAGGCTCTGTAACTTTTCCGGCGCACCGGCGCCTCTCCGTAATGGAGTCGATTTATTTTTACAAACTGATTCGCATTAATATTTAACGCGGAATGGTGTACCCTCTTGAAACGAATCAGTGAATATGTCACTGATTGAATTAGTGAAACAATATTGTCATTGATTATCAGCGAATCTTCGCTAATTTTTAGCGGATACACTTCCGCTCTTTTGCCTAATAAAGTCTAATAAAAGTATCAATATTTGAATCCGCACCTAAATGGACATTCTTATTGTTTTGAATTTTAAGTGTGAATATTTAAAACTACAATATAGAATAATATATTAAATATTTACGTATATTCTGTATTGAAAGTTTAAATATTCGTATTTAAAGACCAAAACAATAAAAACTCCCAGAATTAGGTATTTGTCCAGACATTGGTATTTTTACTTACTTTACTTCATTGATTGTAGCCAGTGAAAAATTCACTGCAAATCGCTGTTATACGTTCCGTAGAAAGAAATATATGTATATATACGTAAATGCATTCAATTATATGTTATATTTGGCGCAGTTCATAAAATAGTAAAAACTCAAAATCCACAAGTATCGAGTTCGAGTCTCATCAGCACAAGCATTTGTTTTTTCAAATATACGTTAAATTAATTAAACATGATTAGGAGTTCAGGTAAAACCATTGACGATGTTTTAAGAATTATTAAAATAATAAGATAAACGTAGTAAATAATAACTTTTTCACTGTTTCTGCAGTCAAATTTCCCTTATGGGGAACCAGTCACTGCTATTAACAGACATTTTCAGCGAAATTCCACTGATTCGCAATACTATACTTATAATTATTACCACTAGTGATCATCAAATTTCAAAGTATGAACTTCCAGTAAAGATGGAATATATAGGAATAATAAAATCATGAAGACGAAAGTTTTAGTGCTATTTGAATATTAATAATGTCATTAACATTATTGTGGGAGGGTAAAGTTGTCCATCGTGTACTACAAACATATCAAAATTTTTCGAACAAATAAATACGGCGACAGACTTCTATGTATGAACCAACTTTTTCCATCTCCAATAATATTCCTTACTAATATAAATCTCCCGAAAACCTGCCCAACTAATAACTAAATTAATACGCAATTTAATGACTCTACTCTGTTGCGAAAATTATTGCCTCAGTCAGAAGTCGAACCTGCACGGTAAAAAAAAAAACATTCTGTGCTTGTATTGAAGTCGGCCATTGTTAAAATTTTCGTGTTAAACTTTTAACATACCCGTTGTGTTAATTTAATATATTGTGTTTATGTTATTTCAATATATTTTATATTAAGTCGATATTCAACATGTGTGAGTGATAAATAACACATTATATACTTCAGTGTCGATTAACATATTATGAATATTAATTTTGTGCTCATTTTTGACGTAATATTTGTGTGTTATTTTTCAACATATTCACCTTGTTGTTAAATTAACACCAAAATTTGCGTGGATCGTTTGGGATATGTGAAATGTGTTAAATTTAACACAAAACATTTTTACCGTGTGGATTTCCCCACTTGTCAACCGATCCCTCGACAGTATTTCTCGCAACAATCAATGCTGATAAACTCGTATCGATGTATGCACTAGAACGAGTTAAGCATATTTCTTTCGCCCATGCTGTCGATTAAATTTTTAAGTATGAAACTTCGATGAAAGATATAAAAATGTCACAACTCCCCTTATTTTTAACCGTATGAATCGTCAGTTTCTCAATCGATCGGGTGAGAGCGATTCCGACGTCGTCCCGGTGATATCTCTTTTTTTGAAATGCTCAATCTTTCAAAACGCGAACGTTTTTTTAGAACCCCTTATTCCCCATCTCCGATATTCCGCTTCTGATTTATTAAGGGCTCCGTAATCCGAGCCTCTCTCGTAACACCGACTCGTATCATGAATATTTCACTGCCGTTTGAAAAGTTTTCGCCGGTATCAATTTGTCAGATCGTCGTCTCGTCGACGACGGGCGCACAATGCGCATCGATCTCGCCGTAATTAGTATCGCTCGATGATACGGTAATTACCGTAACTTGAGCACCATGAGAGAGAGAGATAGAGAGAGAGAGCCGATCAATAATAATACTGATAATAGCGGAAATTAATGGCCGGCGATACACCGACGGTGAAAATCAGATGTATGATGAGATACGGCGCAATAAATTGCACATAGATACGCGATCGGCCGCGACGGGACTCGATAGATTGCGCCAAAATAATTCAGCCGCTGTCGTGACGGATGACGTTAAAAATCAAACCGACGATAATTGCGTCCGTCCGCGTCTAATCGAGTCATCTGTCTCCAGCGGGGAGCGAAACTTGCGCGAAATTGCCCGAAAATCCGCGGCTTTGCTTTTTACTTCGCTTAAATTAAGATCGAGAACGGCTAAATAATTAAGCCGATTACCGTGTGCCTCTGCGCGCGCGCGCATACGGATTATTCTCGATTCCCCGATTGGTTCTGCCGTCATTCGACTATCCGGGGAATCGCATTTGATCCTCTATCAAGACACGGGATATCGCGTCACGGAAAATTCGAGAAGCGAGAAAGCCGATAATCCACCGAAACGATATCATTCCTCATTTACACGGTTCGTCGGAGTAATTGCGATAACTATGGCTGTAAATACAACGGCATGACGATTATTATTCATTGTAAAATCATAGAGCGACGGGCAACGGCCGATGATCTTCATTCGCGAGGTACCTGAAAGACCAATTCGCACAGAAAATTTCTCGGGATTAATTGGGATCCAGTCTGATTTTCGAAAAATAATTGTGGATTCTAGTTGGAAAGTCCGTAGGAAAGTTCTGGTTAGAAGAGTATCGCTTCAAATATACGATTCTAAGCAAGAAACACAAACAAATTCTATTTAGTCACCCTTCAAAGTTTTCCCAAAGATTTGTCTGCTTTCCATTTTAAGATGCGTACACACCTACGGAACGAACGAACAGCGAATGCTCGTTGTTACGGTTCGGAAATGCACGCCTTAACGAACGGAATCCGAACGAAACATTTGATTTGCGCACCCTTTCGAGGCGGTAGAACAAGGAAACAAACGAAATTCGCGAACAAAGGTACTTTGTACTTTTAGATCGAAAAGTATGTAGCAATCAGATTCAAAAGTTCACTGAACGCCCAGTAACAATAGTTTTTGCTCGATTACACGGATATATGCTACGCATGTGGCATCTCGCATTAGCGGTGGGGGCTATTATGTCCCATGTTTAATGAGTCCTTGGATCTGATTGATACATACTTTTTGATCTAAAAGTACAAACAAATTACAACTGAAATAAAACGAATGAACAACGGGCACCGAAGCGAACATCCGAACATTCGTTTCCGATGTTCGTTCGCTGCTTATTCACTAATCATGCAGACATCTGCCCAGTTTATATGTACATATTGCTTAGTATTAATCAACTGAATAGTTTTTTGTTGATCCTCTATTGTTCTTTTTTCGTTTAGTAAATGGTTCAGATTTTGCGCATTTCCTGCGCACAATAACTGCAGGAAAAGCATTACGCCTTGATTGGGATTCCAAGTAGTCTTACTCAACAGTTACTTGATAGAAATTAATGTAACTGTCCAACAACTACACAAAAAGTGCATGAAATTTCCACCGGGGGAATTCAGCTATTCATGCCTTTCTTTAGAGAGGGAGGAGTAAAATTCCCAATTGATATCGTAATAAGACAATCTATTATAATCTACCGAATGAGAATCTTGGAAGAATTTGGGAGAATTTTCGAGCAACTTTGGGTATTCCGATTCTTGAGTATTCGGGATCTACGTTGTATCTGGGAAAATTCTGAGAAATTTCCACGCGGGAACAGAGAGCTTCATCAAAAATAGGACACCACGCGAGGACGTCGCGTCCGCCGCACAATTATCGACCTCGATCGGCTCCGACGCGCGGCTTCGTCGGTGGCTGTGTGAGAAATCGGTTTCTCATGTTGCCGGAAGCAGGAAGCGTGTATCTGCCGCGGCACAACTCGCTGTACTATCGTAAATAATATCGAGCGAGAGTGGATTTATCAATCATCCGGCGACAGCTATAATGCGTATGTATTCATGAGCACGGGCATAACACACGTTGCAATGGGGATGTGCGCGTGTACGCGCACAGTTCTACGTGGATACAACAACGTTCGCGTATGTACCGCGAGTGCGTGGTCGACTCAACAGGTATCGATCCGACGGAATGGCGGCGGAAGGTGCGCGCGAAACGCCGGCATTAAAAATAGACGAGCGCGCAACGAACGGATGCGTGTGTGCCCCGTTTTTATTGTCGCTCCGCTCTGCTTCTCCAGAGCGCGTGCATTGGATTTGACGGATGCAGCTTTCGCAGCTTCGGCGACCTTGCAAGTGAGTGTAATTTCCCTATCACGCGCGGCCGATCTCGCGGAGAGATACATACCTCGAGGCGCTTCTTCTAAGCGCTTATCAGATCACGTTGTAACATCTTACACGCGGTGTGTAAGATTCAATTATCCCGCTTGAATTAATACCACGGCTGTACCGAGATGTCTCGAAGTCTCGCGCAATGTGAGAGAGAGAGAGAGAGAGTGAGAGGGAGAGAGGGGGGAAGAGAGAGATTCGTTAACCGGCCGTTGCTCGCGATCGATCGCCGGTGGGAGAAAAGTTGCGATTCGGATGAAGATTTATAGATCGGACGTCTTTGGGAACAAAAAAGTCCCCGTCTCTCCCTCCCTTTCTCTTTCCCCTCGTCTAACCGCGCGAAGACTTTTCCAATTCGGAAAAGCCACTTCCTCCTCCTCGCGCGTTTATACCCGGTCGAGCTTCGCGAATCCACCGGCGTGTACCGTTACAGAATGGCGAG
This sequence comes from Dinoponera quadriceps, assembly GCF_001313825.1. NCBI lineage: Eukaryota > Metazoa > Arthropoda > Insecta > Hymenoptera > Formicidae > Dinoponera > Dinoponera quadriceps. The sequence continues at coordinate 332,643 of NW_014563549.1, read as the reverse complement.
CCGCCCTTGTATGAATATTTTATGAGCTCGCAGCCTTAACACCTTCTCCACGTTTGCCGGAAGGGCGCTCACGGGAGTTCGCGATAGAGAGAGAGAGAGAGAGGGGGGG
>NW_014563549.1:317471-332517 GCF_001313825.1 Dinoponera quadriceps | reverse complement strand
GGGGGGGGGGGGGGACGAGGGTGAAGAGGAAGACAGAGAGAAGTAGACGAAGAGAAAGAGAATGGAGCGTCGCGACGTGCCATTGTCATAAAAGGGTCTCGGGTGGCAGGGTGGCAGGTTAACGCAGGTGGATATCTAACGATTCACGGTGCTTACGCCGACTTATGGCTCCGCGAAAGAGAGAAAGAGAGAGAGAGAGAGAGAAAGAATCCTGTAAAGTCAGCGTGCGCGCGCTCGGCCGCGCTTTATGATCTTCGCGGACGATCAAAGACGCGCTCTCCCTCGCCGACGATCGCACGCCTTCACCACCACCACCTCCTCCTCCTCCGCCCACATTCCAGAGCTCAGACTTTATAAAATTCCTCGCGCGGAACACACATGCGATATCTTCGATTTCGCGTCGACGAATTTCGCGAGATCGAAAGGCACGAGAGCACACGATGAAAAAACAATTCCGTTGACGCGTAACTGAATTTTCTGTTGCCTGGATACCACAAACGGAAACTCGATCGTGAGAACAGAAAGGATCGTGGGAGGTTTCCGCACAATCAATTGCACTCAGTTGTCTCAACTAGAGTGACCAATCGTTCAAGTTTTTTTCCGCGGGACATCCCCGATTTTCGGCTCTCATTACAAACGTCACCGACAGAATCCTAATCTAAGCGGAAAGCCATTTGACCCGATTTTTCCGAGTTTTAACGAAAAATAAATAATAATAAAAATAAATAATCTTTAGGAGACAATCTTTGAAAAATCGTACGAAAATTATCATTAATTCTCTTAAGTTGCGAACGCCGGCGTCAGATAAAAAGTCCTCGCCGTGCGTGAACAGCACCTAAAGGCATCCGACGCTAACGTTCTCTGAACCGCTCCTTAGTTTCTATTTAATTAAACGAACCTCAGTTTCTTCTATTGAAATTATTAAATTCTCTAAATTAAATCATTCAGTTTTTGTTTCTTCCTGTGTAGTCTCAACCGAGTTTTAACGCAGCTGAATGTTCTCAGTCGCGGTAATGAAGACGTCATTTCCTGTCAACGACTTTCCCGACTTCTCGTCATCGAGTTTTCGTGTGGTTCATCATTCAATCAGTAGGAACTGATATTTTTTTCCGTGCATGAGGAGTAAGAAGAGGAGGATAAGCGCAGCGCGGACCTTGCAGGAAGCGCTTGTAAATCGATCGAGCGTCGAAGCTCATAGGATCGTTAATGAAGGAAAACCGCGGCGATCATCGTGTTACAACGACACATTAGCATATATCGCTCCGTTGAGAGAGAGAGAGAGAGAGAGAGAGAGAGAGAGAGAGAGAAGGCGCGCGCTCGAACGGGGGGATTTTTTTTTCATGTCGCGCCAACCCCGCCACAGCGCGCATAATTCCTCCTCCTGCCCCCTCCTGCCCCGTCGCGCGGTGGCCTCGGTAATCACGCGGATACATGTTTATTTATAACGCGCGCTCGCGCGGGTATTTTCCCCTGCCGTCTTCCGGTCGATGTATTTATATCCGCGGTTAGCGGCCAGGACGCTAATTAATGGCGGAATTGTGATATCAAGCGGCTCACCCGCCGCCGGCGGGAAGGAGATTGCGCCGCCGGGGCGTTGGTGTGTTACCGGCGGGACGACGTTGTTTGAGAGAGGTGTTTCGCTCGATGCATCTTGCATCTCGCGTGCCGCCGTCCCCGTCGTCTCGCTGTTTGCAATTACGCATCGTGAATTTTTTTCGAGCGGTGATATCGCGGCCACTCGTGTGAATAACCGTATGGTGCACCCGGCCTATTACGCGTAACTCACCCGTCCCCTTCTCCCTCCTCCGTGTAACAGTGGCTCGTTACACGCGTTCCCCGCGTGAAAATGCGGCGTGTAAGTCGTAAAAAGTAACGGGGATAAAAGTTGTAATTCGATTACGTACGTGACTAATTTGTTGGCGGATGCAAATGCTAATCGACATAATTGATGGCCGCGGAGCCGCGCGCTCTCGAAGCCGACCGCCGGCGCGCTCGCGCCGTACGCTGCGAATACGTTATCGCGTGCGCGTTTGTTATCGCCGCTGATACGCCGTTATTTTCTACACGATTATATGCGCCATATTTGAGAGAGAGAGAGAGAGTGTGCGAGCAAGCAAAAGCAGCGGATTGCTGGCGTTCAAGCGCGTTAAATACAACTTCCGCGCGAAGCGACGCACCGCGCTCGCAATTCATTACCGGCGGCGGCGACGATGTTCCCCAACGACGTCGACCTCTAGCATACAGAATGAATGAAAATTTGATCCGTTCTATAGTTGTGTGTGTGTGTGTGTGTGTGTGTGTGTGTGTGTGTGTGTGTGTGTGTGTGTGTGTAGAGCACATCACCCGGCAGCAATGTAAATAAACGGCGACGAAGACGACGGCGCCAACTTTGCGGCCGAATTACATCGGCTACATTACGTAATCGCGTGAACGTAGTAAAACCCGGTTTTCCGGATTGATTGCCAAGGACATCTGATAAAGCGCCGCCCGAAACCGAATCAGGGTCGCACGTGGAGAACTCTTATCCGCCTCTCACCGCGCGCGCGAACCCGGTTGCGAAAAAATTCACAGAGGAACGCGCGGCGTTCACTGAAACGCGCACGGGAAATGGAAGCAATACGAAGAATACGATCGAATGAGAGAAGAAAATGTAGACAGATGAAAGCTTTTATTAATCATTCTCCAAAGCGAGTCCTCTGAGAACGCTACAAGATCAGTTTGTGAATCGACGGGAATGGAAAGAAAATTGATTACTAACAGTGTTGGTGATTAAAGAGAGAAAGAAATGTATAAACTGTAATAACGGATAATTCTGATAGTGCTGTGATAGGAAAGCTGTGTGTTTTACTAATCCTGTGATGGAAAGATGGATTTTCAACGTATCCAAGAAAGTGGGGTTGGATCCGATTTCATGCTCTGTTTTATTCATTTTTTATGTAATCAATGTACAAAATGGATAAAAGAAATAAATAATAATATCAAATATTTTTCAAGAAACGGAAATAATGCGTGCACACTATAAAATAAACGAAGCTGTAGTGGGGTCAATCTGACCCGACTTCATTGTTAGAGAGGGTTAACGAAAAGACGGTTTATCAGCGCTGCTATCCAGTCACCGGAAAAAAAAAAAGCGAAATAATGACTGTTTCTTGGCAGAAAAGATGATGGCTTAGACATCAAAACAAAAATGGCGAAAAGTAACATTTTTTTGTCAAATTGTGAGGATAAATAAGATCATTTATGCAAGAAAGTAACACCTGCTTTTACCTCCGCAGATTTATCTTCGAATAACTTAACATCCGGTGAGTTCTTTTCACACAGTTGTGTACAGTAAATTCGTGATAAGATCAAAAGCATGAACGATATTCAGCGGTTTTATTAAGAGAGACGGCAAAAATACGCACAGAACGTCCATATTTTACAAATTTAACGGCGGCTCAGGAAAAAAAAAGCGCGACTACAGTGATTTTGAGTGCGATAGTGAATTATTTCATGACTTGGCAAAAAAAAAAGTGACACAAGGTAACTTAAGTGACTGGACGACAGCGCTGGGTTTGCATGAATGTGCACGTTGTGTGGATAACCCTCTTAAATAGTCGAAGAACCTGGATTTAAATTATCAGAGAAGAGAGAGAGAAAAAAGAGAGAAGGGAGAAGCCGGGAGAGTATGGGATCGGTGGCCTTTCGAAATCTCGCGAGGACAATGATATGTATCGCGCGCGAATATCTAACGCGAAACAGTTCGCAGGAACGCCCTAAGAAAGCGGCCGCTGTGCGCGGGACTGTGCGTATCGAAAGCGCAACGAACACGGCGCACTGTGCACTTAAGGCTTAATAACAAAGTGCAGGATGCGGTTTATCGGCACACTTACGTCAATACATTGTATAGCGGCAGATTGGCTGCGCGAAGCCGCCCGTAAAACCCGGCGCATCTCTCCCTCTCTTTTTCTCTCGCGCGCTACGCTCGCGCGCAATTTTAAGCCATTATCCGAGCGCGCGTAATCATCGCGCGCGGCGCATTTATGCGAACGCCGAAGAGAGTTGATGAGAAATTTGAATAAAAATATCAGTCTCGCGACCGCGTTACGGGCAGGCGGGAGAGAGAGAGAGAGAGAGAATAAAGGAGAGGAGGCGGGGATCCACCGGGGGCGCCGTGGCGTGCTTTAATTTGTAGGAATTGAACGATCTCCCGTGGAGACCGCTTATCAGCGTAATGCCGTTAAAGCGAGTCTCCACGTGTAACATTAAATAGCCTTCACATGGTTAGATTGCGATCGAGCGCCGTCGACGGCCCCCCGATCGTCTAAAAACACGCGAGCGCGGAACGTCAAATAAAATTACTACGCGCCGAGAGCGACGGCGTCCCCCCGCGGGTTCCATAAGCGCGGGTAAAAAAGAACTCCGCTCCCGCCGACTATTACGCCGTAATGAAAATATTAATGGATAAATCATCCATGCGGCGTTCGCTCGCAAAATTGGTGTCATCCTGCAATCGAACATGGCCGATCTTTTTCCTTTTCTTTCCCCCCTTTTTTTTTTAATAAGAAAACTCAATGTGCACCGTCGATCGAACGAAAAAAACGGAGCACGTCTGCTTCTCCCGGGAGAAATTAAAGAGTTCGTGAAGAAAAAAAATGCAACGTTCATTCCACCGCAATCTCCGCGAATGCGCAAGTCGCTCAGTGGTGAACATTTCGGCGACTCGTCGCGAAACGCGAGCAATATCGTTCCGATGGAATTAAACAAACCTGACACTCGTACCACTTCGGAGAGCCCCGAAGGGGCTCGCGAACAAGTCTGATTAGATGCTATCGGCGGTGTGTGTTTTCGTAACCCCTTGCTTTGGGACAATCAGATCGTGTTCCGCGATGTTTGACGGTCACATCGCGGTGCAACACTGTGGTGGGCGCTTAACGCGAGTTATCGTCGGGATATTTAATGTCTGTCTTTTCGACGCCGGCCGCTGCGCATGCAATCTACTAAATTGTGGTCTCGACGGCCTGTGACCCACATTCCCCGTCGCATTTGCTTATCTCTCCCCCGTCGTTACGACGGTGACAGTCTCGACAAAAAAGCTCCGCGGCTCGTAACGCACCGAGTTATAGATCGCGATGACCCACCTGGACGCGCCGAGAACGCGTCAGCAGTGTGAGATATAATAGATACATCTGTGTCAAAACGTCCCTTTTTCAACGGACTCTTCCCGCACTTCGCAAGAGTAGATTGCGATTCGATGTACACATACGTACATATTTAAACACTTATACACCTCTTTCTAATTTCTGTGCATCTCTGGTGCAGATCAACTGATGCATAAATATAGCATTAAAAAGAATATATAAAAATAATATTTTCGTATACGTTATATTTTCTTGGCGGAAAAGTGACCTCTCGGACACCAAAATAGTGACGAAAAATGATATATTTTGTCGAATTCTGAGAGTAATTAAGGCCATTTAAGCAAGAAAGTAACACTTACTCTGATTTTCCCAGATTTATCTTTAGGCAACTTAACAGCGAATTTTTTCACAGTACCGTTTAAAAGTTCGTAAGAATGACCGATACTTATCGAGCGAGCCACGATCGGCAGCAGACAAAACAGCAAAAAAATATATATATATGGAACCTCTACACGATTATTTTACAATTTAAACAGCAGCTCGGAAGAAAAAATGACTGTAGCTACCCTATAAAAATGACTGTAGTTGTATTTTGGGCGATAGTCAATTTCTCAATGATTTATCAAGAAAAGTGACAAAAGGTGACTTAAGTAACTGGATGATAGTGCTGAATATTACGTATGTATGTGTATGTCTACTTCAACTTCGTTTCAAATTAACATTAATTATCTAGACAAAGAAATAAATGCACAAGAACGTAATTATGCTTAATAAGTACTAAATTTTTTAGTGGCCTTCTTGATGCGGCACTGAAAATACGATACTAATGGCCAATACATTTTTAAATCACAGAGCGAACGATAATTGTAGCCGGGTCTGAGAGAGGGAGGGACAGAGAGAGAGAAAGAGAATGAGGGAGACACAGAGAGAGAGAGAGAGAGATTAACTACCTTGAAGTTCAATGAGCGTATATGCTGGCATAATCTGATACTATGCGCAGGAACCATTTGCTCGACTATATTAAACGCAACAACGTTAGATTGATGATAGATACAGTAATGGAGATCAATGATTTATTCCCGGCGATAACTCCGACATCTCTCGCGCGGGAACGTGACGTGCGCGTCTTCTTCACCCAACTCTCGGTCTCTCTTCAGATGTTATCTCGAGAGGGCGCGTCATCCGCGAGATCATTCACGCGTCGTGGTGTGCATATCGCATCTTGAATTCCGCGTCGGGCAAAAATTGCGGCGGAACTTGATTCCGAAGTGGCGACACGGCGGCGGCTTCGATAACGCGCGAGCGGACGTATCATTTTCCGCGATAAATTCGGTTTGACAAAGAGTACACGGCTGCACCGCACATTTTCCGCTACATTTTCCCGGCCGGCCAATCAACGTTTTTCCATCCGGAAATTCGAATCGCGTTGCCGTGAGCTACCCAAAATATTGATTTAAAACGCTCGCGTATACACATACGCGCGCGCGCACACACACACAATCGTGTCGTCTCGTTTCGCGCCGTTCTCTGACTTGTCGCGAATTTCCGCCGCGAAATATCTAACGAAGGAAAAAGCAACAATGGCCGACCAAGTTCGGTTCAAACGGTATAGTAAAACGAGCTACACGGCGAGATATCGGAGATATCGTTCGCGATATGCCCGACTCGAAACTGTGGTAGATTACTCCTTCTTCTCGCGTGGAACTGATCGAGCAAGCTCGAAGTCGGCGCGGATCAGGTTCCAAGTCGAAATAGTTTAGTTCTACATTAATCCTACAAATATCGTCGAATTTGAAGGATCAATGGAGAATCCCGAAATAAAATATACAGTTCTATCTTGATACCTAATCTTGATACCAAATCTACAAACGGTTACTCACCGCTCCTTGTAAGGTTTGAAAAAATATTTATTTCAGAATTATTTATTGTTCTACTATCATTATTGTCCGCCTGCGGTTAATCTTCGTTCTTACTTTCAATAAGCGACATTTTAATTATGTAATTTATGCGAATACAGAATCAGTAAGATAAATATTGAATAATTAATATGAATATAAATAAAATAATAAACGTTCTTTATACTCACGATCACTTTCTGATTCTTTTTTCAGCGTTAAAAATTTCAATAGCATTGGAATATTCAAAAGACGTGGGAAGGAAGGGGATGTGAGACTAAAGATAGCAGTTGTACGAACATCAATAAGGATTTAAATTTCGATTTAGTACACTAATAAAGCGTTAGACAGTAGGGAAAGGGGGATTCAACAAGGTGATATTCGTGTCTCCCGTTTACTCGAGAAAAAATCTCAGCATTTGCGAAAATTAGGAGCCGGCATGCATAGTCGTAAATTATTCATAGTCGTAAATTATTTACGATCTTCGTGAGTGAGAGTTTAATTGATTACAGATTCATATTCATGAGTCGTTATTCAGTCGTTTGAATCGACATTTCTTGTCGTACGAGACAAGTGCCGCAAGTTAAAGAGTAATCAAAGATTCATGAAGTTATAATTATTTAACAAACGATGACTAACTATGAATGCCGACCTTAGAGAGAGAGAGAGAGAGAGAAAGGGAGATAGTGGGCTTTAAATTTCGATTCGGAATATTTCCTTATTCCCGGCGAATTCGTCGAAATGTTCATTAAAAATGGAAACATTTTGTATAATAAATAATTTGATATACCTGGAAATATATGACGTATCGCCGCCTGCTTCCTGCATCCTGGTTTTCTGGCCCGGCATCATGCTTCGTCGCACTCACTGGCACTGACACTCGTACAAATACAATTTCATCGGAGAAACGCGCGTTAACTAACGCGATACTCGACGGGAACTCGATGAAATATTTCAAGAGCCGGCGAAATATTCGAATCATCCGACGGGAATTGTAAATAACGCGCTGATACGTGTATTTTGCGTCACGACGTGTGTACGTCGTTTGTCTCGGCTCGAGGCGTACTGACTCGGTCACGGACAAGTACGCGCCAGAATACCAAAACAATCGACAGAAGGACAAACTACGGGTTCCCCCTGCCAATCGTCGTCTCTCAATCAATGACGTGCACATTCGGTGGCTAAGAAACCACGATAATCGATAGTCTCTCTAAGCGTTCCGGAATTTCGAGGTGGTAGAATTATTAAATTTATTAGGGCGATTATATGTGCGATAGATACACAAAATATCGTTCACAATATTCGACGATCATCATCTGATAAAACTTGCGGTCGTTAGTTAACGTCGCGTTTCCGATCGACTTGTACTTTTGCGCGGCGCCATTGAGTGCCTGGCCGAGATGATAATACCAGCAGCTGACTGCAGGATCAATTATAAGACGCAGGATGCAGCGACAGTTGGCGGATGAGGCTTCATTCTTTATCATCTGCTTTGAACCTCCGAATTTTACCGAAATTTCTGACGCCGGTAAAAACTAACAAAATAATAACGTGTCTGTGAAAGAAGAGAACTTGGTGTTTTCTTCACCTATTAATCTACGTTCGATTATTTAATGTCTGCTTGTCTCTATTCCATCTGCACTTGAGTAAGTTAAATGATTAATAGGTTGTTATTGAAATTAAAAATTAAGAAAGATTAAATGCAGATAAATACTATTGGGGTAATATTAAGTACTAAATATAATTCTTAAATAAATACCTCTTTATATATAAACTTCCACGAAACGGCAGTGAGTGATCATTTGTAACACCAAAGACAACAGCCTATATAATATCTCGAGTCGAATATTCTATGTAATATTTCGAGTATTTCCTATTGGTCCTTCAAATTTCACGGAACTTGCAAGATTAATGCAGAACGAAAATTTTCACTCGCGGATTGTGATGAAATTAACGAATATTCAGTCGATAAGTGCTACATACGGATAAAATATCAAGGAAGCATAAAGTAAGGAGCCTCTTTTGTGTAATTTATCACCGCACAAATGCGACGAAAAGTACAAATCATTGATCCGTCGTTGCGGAAAAGATACTCCGCGATAAAACGAGAGCGATCTGCTATTTGATCGCGAGCAAAATCTGACGCAGGGTACGCTTCGTTCTCTCAGACTTAACGTTCCTAGGGTCAATCTACTTTGGTTGCTTCGCATCGTCCCGATCGCTTGCGAGATGCAAAGGAAGAGAGAGAGAGAAAGAGAGAGAGAGGAGGGGGAAGAGCGAAACGGGATCTGAGCGATTGAATATTAAGCGGACGCAGTCTCTAGGCTGCTCCTCAGCGAAGTTAGCCCAAGGGACTTCCTCCGAACTAGAAAACGAGGCTGAGGAGACGGAGGGAGGTGGGAGGAGGCAGAGAGGGATATGACGGTCGCGCGAAGGATAAGCGAGATCAGGGTAGAGGAGACGAGAGAAGTTCTAGATCGCGGCCGAGGTGACTGCAGCAAACTGCAGGGTGGGAAAGGATGGCACGAGAGGGGAAGAGAAGGAGGAGAAGGGGGGGGGGAGGGACGGGCAGAGATGGTTGGATGGAACGCTCCGCGCCGACGGCGATTTCAATAATTAATGTTACGGGAATTGCCGTGCGGTGGTGACGGTGGCGGTGCGGAGTTACTGCCGCAAGCCTGAAATTCCCCGTCGCGGTAGCCGTCACGACGCGTCTCCGCGTCTGTTGGATAATTATTACGATTATCATCCGGCGGACGAGTCTATAAAGAGCGAAGAACCGCGACCCTCTCTCTCTCGATCGGGCGATCCCTGAACGCGCGTATTTACAATATCTTCCGAAGTCTTCTTCACAGGGGATTCGCGCTCGATTATACTTTCGATGATCGGTCGCGGCAACAAAAAATTAAATTGCGCAAAAACGCGCCTTCATCGCGTAGAAACACGTTGGAGGGAAAGCGATCGCCGTCCGCTCGCGATGGGGGACGAGAACGGGAGTGCCCTCCCTCATCTCCTCCTCCTTATAGGTTTCATGTCGACATCTCTCGTCGCTTGTAATGTCACGTGTGAGTCGATTGTTTCTCGACTCGCGACGATGCGACGTCTATCCGCAGCTATATAATTTAAAGCACAATCGTTCATAGTTCCAGAACGATCGATATTGAGAGACGATTGCCGCACTCCTGTTAATTTACCCTCCGACATCTAGCGGCGTGACGTTCGCGCATTATCTACCACCCCAGCGATACCCGCGAGTCGTAACGGAACGATATTCCCGTAGACGTCTATCTTCGAGAGAGAGAGAGAGAGAGAGAAGCAGCCAACTTACACACCCTATACCTAGTGTACGATGAGAATAAGAAGAGCGGAAATTTTATTACACGAGCACTGCGCGCGTGCCAGTCCAAAATATTCTCATCATCCGTTAACCGATCCCTGACCACGGCGAAACGTCTGAACGGGTTTCTCTTTCTCTCAGGCGAAATAACCGCCGCAAAACGTTCGAAAATAGACGGGCGCCATCCCCGCGGCGCCCCATGAAATTCAGAAGAGCCGGATTCCGCGTCTGGTCTGGTTTCACCGCCGCGTCGCGCCGGTTACCATCGTGTCCCGCATCGGTTCGCGAGAGAGAGAGAGAGAGCGCATCGGCGATAGACGCGCCGGCGGTTCCACCGGGATGCCGGTGCAAGCTGGTTGGTCTCCATGGAAACCAACCAACCTCCTCATCTCATCGCCCTCGCTCATCCTACTCGACGTATCGCGGACGGCGGAAGCCGCGCGCGGTGAGGGAGGAAGAGGAGGAAGAGGGCGGAAGGGAGAAAGGGAGGAAGCGAGGACGGAGGGTGGAGGACGAGAGACCAGGAAGTGAGCAAGACAGAGGAGGAAGACGGATGAACGCGAAGGGTGAAAGAGTTTTGCGGATGACGAGAGCGAAGAGAGAAAGAGAGAGAAAAGCGCAAAGGGACAGCGAAAGGGGAGAAGGATGGAAGGAGGGATGGAGGGCGAAAGTGCGCGACGGGGGAAGAAAGGTGGTGGAAGGAAGAGAAGGGACGGAGAGTAGGCGAAAGGAGAATGACCTTTGCGCAGGACGAAGAGAAGCGTGGTCCTGCACGAGGACGGAAGGTTATTTGTTACGTCAGGACTCAACCTCCTCTTCCCTCCTCCCGTCAGCCAGCGGCGCTCGCGCGCGCCCCTTACCCACGTTCCGGGCGTGCGTGCACGCACACGTGTCACGGAGTCGGAAACCGAAGCTCTTTATTAGGTCGCTCGCGAGCGCACCGAAGCAGCGGTGCGACATTGATCGACGTCCGTTCCTGGATTTCGAGATGACTTCGCGAAGCTCCCGTAATTCATCGATAATCCCGGTCGTTCGGCGCGCATTCGCCGGAAAAACGCGCGGAACTGTTCGCCGAAAACGCGGTTTTATCGGGTATTACCTCTTTTTACGATTCGTGCCGTAATTCGCCGATATATATCGCGTCCGACGTTCAAATTCGAACCACCGTGGAAAAGTGAAACTTCGTCTCGTCGGATATCCATCTTACATTTTTCAGAGCGACCTGAGGCGGAAGGGAAATATCAATTTTCTCACAACGGAGAAACTTCCAATGCTCGATTGAATTTTTGACGTTTATATTCGCGCATCCTCACATTTTTATGTGTTTACGTGGCTGCACTTTGATTTCGTTTCCCATCATTCGAAGGAATCCGTCTAAATCCGAGACGTATGGGCTCGGATGTGTGACCGTGTTTAAACGATTTAAAAATACTTTCGATTTTGATTGTAAATAAGTGACACTAAATTATCCGTGCTTCGGACCTTAACGCGCGCTGAGTACGTTTTATCGATTGAAGATCACAGAGCCTTACATTTATCTTTCCATTTCCAAATATTTCTCTCCCGGTGTTCGTCGGGAACACGAATTCTTGACGATTTCGCGACGAGTACGGAAACCCGATCGTTCACCGGGGCGCGGTTGATCGTGTGCCTCAAATCATAGTGAAAATAACAAAAGTGAGTTCTCGTTTGATCACGTAACTTTCATCAGGATGAAAATGCGCGATATATCTCACGCGAGGTTGCTCGGCAGGTAATCTCGCGTCGAATGCGCGGCATCGAATGGCGTTGTAGGGATATCGCGTTCTCACTTTACATACAGCCAATCGCGCGTATCCGTTCACGCGGGGTGAAATTACTGAGAGATGAGAAAAGTCAACGAGAATATACAATCGACCCCGCAGGTCGAGTGTCGCTCCTCTCTCGCAATCTACGGGTCGCGCGACGCTCGTCGGTCGTCGTCGGGTCGTTCGAGCCTCATTCACAAAACGCGTCTGATCGAACGTCGGATCGTCGGAGGTCACAGGTCACGCGATATCGCGGCCTCGCTCATTAACACGCAGCCGGCAAGGTGGATGACGAGAGTTCAGCGCGTGGGCACGCGTGCGCAGGTGAGCCGGCGTGGGCGTGGGCGGTTTGCACGCGTGTCGGGATTCCGGCGTTTAACGGCTTCCCTCCTCTCTTAATCAGCCCGCTCCGACCTCGAGTCTCCTCTCCCGCGTTAATCAAGATGCGACGCGGGATCGAGCCCTCCGCGCGCCACCGGCGAAGGTTTCTTATTTCTCGGAAGGACGGCATCTCGTTACGATATCTCGGAGAATTATCCTCGAGAATTTTCGTCCGAATCTCTCTCTCTCTCTCTTCTTTTTTTTCTTTTTATTCACGAGAGATACGGATTGTACTCGATCAGGTGGGACGGAACGAGGAGGTGTTTTAATTGGGCGAAAAATCGGGCGTTGAATTAATCGACGAACCTCCCGTGAAAAATTAAGATTCATCCCCACGAAGAGCGCGTGAGCGTTTTCCATGTATTTCCCTTTAGACGCGGAGCCTCTCTCTCTCTCTCTCTCTCTCTCTCGTAGGTGATAGATATATATGACGTTGCGCAATCCGCGTTGCGTAATGTTAATATTGTTCACCGAGCTCACAGATCACGATATTACAACGATCCGGTATTACGGTGCGGTGATGTTACACGTGTGCGCCTGCGTGGCTCAATAATGTCGCGCGGTCCTCATTAATTTGCTCAATGGAGCGTCAAGGTACAGGCCGGGTCAAAACCTATCGGGCACCCGATAATGGGTTCAAATACGAAAGTTCAAACGGAGAGCGGTGGGCGGATTCTATGATGTAAAATTTCTTACGGTTTTCTCTCTCTCGCTCTCTCTTTTTCTTTCAGAAAAGTTCACTAACGCTCTTTTATATATGCGGTAGGCGTTACGTGGGACAATTTATCGGAAGAAACTAGAACGTCCAAAAGTTTGGCTTCATTTAGAAGTAATTTATACTTCTAACTTTTTTGTCACAAAAAGAAAATCGGTGTTAGAATATTGCGACTTTCTTTTAAGATTATTTCGTATTAAATGTATACATGAGGTCGAAATTATAGTGCTTGCACCGTACTTGAAAGTTAGAATTAAATATTGTAACAGTCATTCAGATCAAATATTGTAACAGTACACTGAAAAAAAAAGGATTTGGTAACAATTACCAAACATTTAATGAATTAGTTCAAACTAAATGATGTGGATAGTGTAACTAAATCATTTAGTTACATGTATCATGCGAGTGAATGATTTGATTACTGTAACCGAATTATTTAGTTGAAATTATTTCACTATTGTAAACAATAATTAATTGTTATTAATTCTTACCAAACCTTGCTTTCAGTGCACGTCCTGAAAAAGTTATTATCATATCTAGGACGATACTAAATGTTATTCTCTCTCTCTCTCTCTCTCTCTCTCTCTCTCTCTCTCGGAAATTCCTCGTTTCCGGAAAATTGATAAAAATCTCCGCTCGCGATTTAACGCTCGCTCGTTCCTCGTTATGCCTCATCAATATTCGGTAGCGTGACGGGGAAAAAAAGAAAAAAGTAGGGGGGGGGGCAAGAGAGACGATGAGGAATCGCCGATCACAGAGCACGGTGAACGGTCAAATCGCAGTACTGTTTCCCGACTTTCCTGTCAAGTGGTATACCTCCCGCGTCGAATCTATTCCAGAGGAACGCGACCATTTCCGATTATAGATGATTCTCTCTCTCTCGTGGCACCCAGAAGCGATTCGCACGAATGAATTCTCCGACGAATCCTGTTGCAGTTCGCGGAAGATATAGCGGGGCTCGTTAACGGGGAACTGTCGACCTTCGTGATTCCAGAGAGAAATAAATTGATAAGTCATAACCGCCGCGAGTGCTGCGCGATACCTGTTCCGCGAAATTCCGCCGCGAGAGACGCGTGGGCGTCGCTCTCGGCGGGTGTGTGTGTGTGTGTGTGTGCGTTCCGTGCCCTTTCTAAATCTCCAGTATGTTTCAATTTCAAGCCGGTCAAATCACTCCTTCTCCCGTTACGGCAAAACACATTTTTTTTAAAGAATAAGAGAGAGAGAGAGAGAGAGAAGTTGTCACTCGCTCAGGTAAATTGCAGGCTACACGCGCTAATTGCGACGTCATTTATAAAAAAAAAACTCGTCCTCCGAACCATTTACGGACGACTCGTTATTCCGGCTGCTCAAAAAGTCGACGCTCGTTGATCGCTCTCGCCTGATTCGCGCCGTTCGCTTCACCGGCAACACAGTCGCCATCATTAATAGACCCGACACCGATACGTATCTCGTATATTTTTCTACAACGAAGGAAAAACAACGTTCCACGCCCGACATTCTCAGCCTGCCCGCCCGGCCTGCGTTTCCGCGCCCGTTCGCGCGTCTCCCCCGCGACGAGCTCCGACGAGTTCGCGATTTCGTACAATGTGCATTCCGCGTAAAGGGCGCGAAATAGGCTTATCGCGGCGAGCTATTTCAAATTTACTCAACGAGAAGCAAATCCGTCCCGGTTGGCTGCCGATCGTGGCGTGGCCTGATGATGGTGGTGATGGCGGTGGTGGTGGTGGTTGTAACCCCGATAATAGCCGTTGTAAAGTGGCTACTGTATTCGAGCATCGGGTAGGAAACGACGAGGGAGGGAGGGGGGGGGG
>NW_014563549.1:311091-317402 GCF_001313825.1 Dinoponera quadriceps | reverse complement strand
GGGGGGGGGGGGGGAGCGAAATGGTTAATTCATGAAACGGTAACCCTTTTCGCCCGTTCGTTTAGAAATGCCGGAATATCGACGAATCCACAGGTATTCTCTTTTCTTCCTCCCTCTCCCTCGACCCCTCTCAAAAGCCCGTCTCATCGCGGATTTATGAGCTCGCAAGAGAGAGAGAGAGAAAGAGAGAAGGAATCGCGCGAAATTTCCTCGAGTTTCATCCGCGTGTTATATACGGAGAATCAATCGCGCGGGAGCGTCGATTTCCCCGCTAATTAATTTCGCCGATTAAACAAGTGCGTTCCGTTTATTATTCATCGCGATGAATGAGGTTCGATGGGGAGGAGGGGAGGGGGTTGTAATTAATTCCCGCCCGCCGTAAACACACATCGCTCATTTCGGCGAAAAATCGTGTCGTTCATTTGCGGGAGAGCCGTATTAACGGGGGGGGGGGGCCGCTAATTTGCCCCTCTCAGCTGCCTCCTCCCCTACAATAATAACGCGTCCCGCGGGTTCTCGTACGAAGAACGAGTCAGGAGGGAGGGAGGGAGAGGGGTTTAGCGTATGAAAGAGTATTACGGCGGGGAAAGCTTCCGCCTGGCGCGCGGCAAAGCGCCGGCGAGGAGATGTCAAATATTTAAACGCTCGCAACGAATATTACACTTTCAAGCTTTCCCGCGGTTGCACCTTTATCGCGGGCGCGGCAACCGTTAACGCACGCAAGAGAGAGAGAGAGAGAGAGAGATACTTCTCGTGGATATTCCGTTTATTACCCCGATGCCACAATTTGTACGCCGAGAAATTACTTCACGGCCTTTCGGAAAATCGACAAATTCCGTCGCGCGCTCGAATAAATCGCGCTCCCAGATAATAACGATAATAAACGTTCACGCGCGGCTTCTCCGTTACGATAAAATATTAAAAACCACGTCTGCTCCCCCCTCCTCCCTCCGACACGATCTGTTTCGCGAGTCTCGACGATAATAATAACAAATGGCGGTTGCGCGCTTGAAATTTTTTTTCTCGCGAGAAACGCGTTCGATCCCCGCTTGCGATCGCGGAAATTTACTCCCGATCTCGAAGCCAATCGTAAAAACGCAGGTGAGGAAAAAAGAAAGACCAATAACGGTATATATTAAGCGCGAGCAGATACGAGCGGAGCCGCGTGTGCCTGCGATAAATAATGAGTCGCGCGAGCGGATAAATAATCGCGCATTTCGTGCGCTCGAATGACCGGCCGGCCGGCGGAGGTCGGATAGTTGATTCATGAAATCGTGCCCGCAAAATCGACGATCGCGCGGGGTTTTGCGGATTCGTGTGTGCACATACGCGGCCGAATCCACAGGTTTTTGCGTGGTCCGGCCGTTGTCGCTTCGCCACGTCCGCGAATGTCTCTCTCGCTCGACTCTACCCCCCCCCCTCTCTCTCTCTGCCTCTGTTTTTTATTTTTTCATGAAAACATTTCGTTAAGCGGATGTATAGCGCATAGCCCCGCGCGCTCGCATCGATCCCGTGACAGCCATATCGATATACGCGAATTACGGACGCGCCGATTAATATCCATTCGAGCGCGCGCGCGCGCCACGCGCGTGACTTTAAAACATCGTTCCGCGCGATATTGCGGCCGCGGTATCGTTTTAATCGCTGCCGCAGCGCGAGGTGCCGGCGACCGGCTTGCCGAAAATTATGCTCGCCGCGGCGACCGGTTAATCCTATGTATTTTGTATTCTCGTACAATAAACGTGCACGCGCATTTCATCGCGGAGAATTATCGCTGCGTAAACGCGCGGAAAATAAGGGGGACAAGACGGAGGGTTAAACGGAAAATAGAAATAAGGACGCAACTACTGACTTGGACTTGCACGTGCAAGAGAGAGAGAGAGAGAGAGAGAAGCGAGTCAATGTCCATGACGAATAGCAGGGGCTACACATGTCGCAAGTTCGAATGAGTTTACGACAGCCAATAAACCTGATGTAATTTTACGAATTGTTTGATGCCGTATCAGATGACTTGTGTTTATCATACGATACTAAAAGAGATAAGTAAGCGTCACACGTAATATGTTACGTTTTATAGCAGATTAGTCTTTTGTCAATTTAATTCCGTTATTCTACAAAGCGTAATTTCGCATCTACCACTTGGATCAAGATGGAGTCAACTGAATGGGACGAGAGCGGGGATGTTTCTACATTATCTTAATAATTCTCATTACCGCCGTATGTTTAAATAACTCTGTGCCGCATGACTGGGTGTCATTTAACGCATATATTCCACAGGCCTGTATTCGTAGTCTGTGGAAGATCGAGCGACTTGTCGAATTTGTCTACGTTGAACACGCGAATCTTGCACAGGATTTCACATAAAGGTGAAACAAAGTAGCAAAATTTATTCGTGATTTATACGCCAATGATAACGGAAATCATCTTGCTCTTAACAATCTCATCTTATCCTCAGCGTTATCCCATCTTATCCCGGGTTACGAAATAAGATGAAATCGTGTTTTTTTTTTAAAGAAAAGGCTTTCTTCTATTTTTTCTTTTGAACCTCAATTTGGTTACATCATGTCACACTTTAATTAATATCGATTGTAAAAAAGTTCCAACAGATATCTCAATTGAGACTGCCTCATTTTTATTACCCTATCACCGGGGTGGGGTGCGGATAAAATGTCGAGCTTATAGAGACGCGAATGCGCCGGTCGCGCCGAAGAGAATGTCTCGCTCGTCCGATTGACGGCGACGTGTAACGTAACAATCATTAGAAATCCCCACGTGCATAACCGGTAATTTTGTATGAGGAGAGATAACGCGAATGTGTATGCTAATTATACAGAGGCGAAGTGATCGTTACGACGCGACCACAAGGAGCGCGCAAGCAAGACGCCTGATTCGCGTCGCTTTTTCCGCGCGATATCACTCGTCGTGTTGCGACGATCGCGGGGAAACTCGAGAACACACTTTCAATCTCGATCGCGCTCACACATATGCACACGTACGCGCGTGCGCACACACATGCACATTTGTAATTTATCTAACGACGTCGGACGGAAAGTTCCAAAGGTATATAGAAAAGTTCTACTCACGTTGTTTGGGCAGCTCCATCACGGGGAAGTCCGCCAACTGCAACAGAAAACATTCGCATTGGCGAGTCGGAAACTACGGAGTTTCAACGTACGTCGATGAAAACTCGCGTACGAGAGATTCGTATCGCGCTCCGCTTATCGCGAATCGATTGATAACGGGAGTTTCTCTCTCTCTCTCTCTCTGTCTCCGACGATATTCGGTTTGTCGCTGCCGGCGGAATTTATCACGCTAGATGTTATTAGGAGGCCATTAGGCTCCCGGAAAATTCCGCTCGCCCCCGCAAAACGGGCGGTGACGGGAATAATTCGCGCATAACTGACGCATAGTTCGTCAAACGGGGCGGACTGAAGATTCAACGTCGCGTTCGCAGCCCGCCGAAAGGGCAAGGGAAGTTCGCGGGAGGCCGGCGGCGAGAAATTTAAACGGATCCGGGAAAATTAGTAAAGGGAACCGCGCGCGGCGGTGTGTACACACTTTGTCTCCCGCCGCGCTTGTTTCCGCATCGAGTAATTTGCAACGAGTTCCTCCCCCTCCCCCCCTCCGCGTCTTCCCCGCGTTGACTCCGCGGATCCTTCGCCGGGCATAATAGAAATTTATCGCGCGGTTTGGCGGGCCCTTTGCGTTCCTGACTTGCGTCGCGACTGAAACAACAGTCCCGGCCGGGTGTCGTCGCGCCGCGCACAATCGCCGACGCGACTCGTGCGCCAGCGCGCATAAGAGTCGCGGATAAAAGCGAACGCGCATATCTTCCGAGTCTCGTAAATACTTAGTGACGCGTATGTAATAAACTCGAATTAACGACGTCGTCATGAAGCGAACGCGCCGTATTATAATACAGAAACCATTAGAACGCAACACCAGCAAGAGAGCGATAAAGAGAGAGAGAGAGAGAGAAGCGTTTATCATCGCCTTAAAACAAGTCCTTTACACCGAGAAAAAGATTTTTTCTTCTGGATATGATAACATTTTTTTTTATTGAAACAAATTGTTTTTTTGAATCAGAGCAAACGAACGAATGTTTGATCAAACAGGGATTATTTTTGGTTTCTCAAACAATGAATATCCTTGTACTGAAAAATCCAGTTGAGTTGACTCAAATAAAATTCGACTATATGTTCAAACAAATCTCTTGGTTGCGAGAACCAAAGGTTTAGTTCTCTGAAACCAAAACTTTTCTCATTTCAAAGATCTAAAGCTTTGGTTCAGAAAACCAAATTTTGCATACTTTGACCAAACTTTATTTGAGTCAACTAAATGGGTTTTTCGGTGTACATCAAATAACGTGTTTTTCTTATATTTTCATCCAGATGTAATAATGGTTGTGCAGAAGTAATAAATTATTTGAAAGAAGAAACATTATGTTAAACAAGCATAAAAAAAACTTCTTTGTTTCTCAGTGGAATAACATTTAATACATAACGATATCATTTTTTTTTTATTGAGAACCAAATATTATTTTCTCTAAATAATAGGGGTTTTTTTTTGCAATCAAACGACATGATTTACTCTGAAAACAACATTTTCATACAAACAAAATCATATTTGATATTACATTATTTTGCAAACAAATCCAAATCAAGTAAACACACGTATACTAAATCCAAAGAATCTTTTTCTCTGTCTCTAAAGCCGAGAAAAGTATTCGTATACCAATTGATTCGCGAAGTGCGAGTTAAGGATGCGAGAGTAAATTGCAAGATAACGATTGAAGGTACTGAAGTAAGAGGAAAGAATAAATAAGGTGAGTATGATTGAACAATAACGCGAGCTTGACAATTAAAATTAACTAAATAGAAAGAAAAGGGATTAGATAAATTTACACAGAAGAGAGGATAAGGGTGTGAATGTGTGAGAAGGAGAAAGAGAGGAGAAAGGGAGAGCGAACGTTGCCGGAATCACGAGACGCGCTCACCTGCTTAAAGCGTTAAACGGCGATCATGGCGCGTACAAAACGCCGGGGTATTACCGAGTAATACGATTCTTTTCATCCGCGTGCGCGAAATCGACCGCTGCCCGGCATCGTGGATTCCGAGGGCACAATTTCACGAATGGACCGCGCGCGTCCGCCCGCGCTATTTCATTCCGTTAAGTCCGCGAGTAATTCTCGCGACGTTTGAGCGGGGGAAAAACGCCGGCAGCGATTTCGCATTCGGCCGTTATTACAATTTACTCGCGCAAAAAAGATCCCCGGCGGTGGAGAGACGGTATATATACGGCGGTTCGAATTAATCCACTTTTACGAGGCCGACTCGCGTCCCGTCTCTCCACCGCTTCCCCTCCTCCGCTCGCCTCGTCCGACTCGTCGCGTTTTTTTCTCATCACTCTTTCTCCCCGACGATCCGCCACCGCGATTTCGTCCGCGGGGACGGAAAGCGAATGCGCGAGAGGAGGCGGGGAGGTGGAGAGGGGAACGAATTTATAATACGCAATGCAGTCGTCCGCCGGCTCGCGAGTCCTAAACGCTTCTTTATAGATCGATGCGGCGTGACAAACGACACGGGTGTGCGAAATTACGACGAAAGTTTCGCGAACTTTTGCGAAACCAAGATCGACCGATAAATAACACGCATAAATCAGAGACGAAGTCGTCGGCGAAGCTGGGCTGATTTTCGCGCGATTAGACCGCGCGCCGCGCTCGTCGACGAATCGCAAGTGATTGCTCACGTTTGTACCCGCGTCTTTCTTTCTTCTCTTAATCTTCCCCTCTCCTCGCGGCTCCGACGTTCAATTCAATATATCTTCACTCGATAACGAAACGAATTCAAAACAAACATAATGCATAAAATAATGTGCAAAGAACAATCGGCGGTGCGTTCATCTGTTAATAATAATAATAATAATAATAATCTTCACTCACGAGACAGTCTTTTAGTAAACAATAAATAAATAATGTCGAAGATGAACAGACAATATGAAAAAAAATAATAATAAAGAAGTTACAGTATTGTATGAATGCACTAGAATAGGAGTAAGATTAAGATTAAGAATTAAATAACCCTGGTAGAAATGTATGCGATTTTCCTAGACATCCATCCAGTTACTGTTTAGCATTAACGTGTTCTTATCAATTGTAACAATACTGCGAGAGAAATGAACAAGAACTTGACAAAGTCTTTATTCAAGTACGTAAGAAGTACTTCTCTAGGGCAAAGTTGCCCATTTAACGAACAGCAGACTCGCTTATTAATCAATTAAATAGTATTTTTATATTTGGGAGGGGGGGGGGG
>NW_014563549.1:296425-311071 GCF_001313825.1 Dinoponera quadriceps | reverse complement strand
GGGGGGGGGTTATTTTCGTTCAATAAATGGATTCAGATTTTGCGCGCGATAAAGCTGTAGGGGAAACGTTACATCTCGATTGGGATCCCAAGTAATTTAACTCCTCAGTTACTACACGGAGGAAAAATATTTCGCTGTCACGGCAAATTGTTAGTTATTACAGGGGAAACAAAAAAATTTATTTAGACAGCGAAAAGATTTGTCAAGAGAGTTAGTTGCTATTTGCCATATACGTGGCCAGCAAAATAATTTGGTTATGCTAACTGAATTTTATCGCTGCCGCAACGACGTTTTGCTACACAACAGCAAAACTATTTTCTCCGCGCGACAAATCTTTTTTCCGTTCCCATAGTAACTAACAATTTGCTGTGTCGGTGAAATATTTTCCCCCCGCGTAGGCAGAAGTTAACAAACTGTCCGCTCGAAAAATGCGTGAAATTTCTACCGGGGAAAACACAAAATAAATAAATATAGAAATAAAGTGTGAAGTATAAGCAAGGTTCGTAAGATCGCACGCATTCGTTTTTATTACCCGTTCAAAATAGATTCGATTTGTGTTTTTCCCCCGATTTTCCGCCGGCTCGTCGCTGCTAAATAAAAATCGCGCGATCTCGGGTTTCGCCGGAGTAGGGTGAAAACCGACGCAACGACGCGATCATCTTTTCAAATCGATACTATCGAAGTGGTATTATTACCAGCCCCCGAATCCTCTCTTCGCTTACACCGGTAACACCGTTCAGGCCGCGGTCAGGCTGCGAGGTTTTTCGCGTCTCAGACGAGTGTCGCCGCATAAAAGACGCCGCTGAGAAAAACAGCCCGAATTAAACCGGCGCTTTTGCGAGAGAGGTTCTCCCCTCTTCCCTTTCTCCCCGTACCTGGGCCCGTGCGTTATGGCCGCAGCGCAGCTTTTGAGAACGGCGGACGCTTGATACGTTGCCAAGTAGCACGGGACCTAGCTCGAATTAATGCGATCCGAGACATTTCCCGTTCGCCCGACATTATCGCACCGGAATTACCTCCCGCCCTGTCAGTATCACAACGTTTCCAAACGGCAAAACCGCTCCCGACAACCTGCGCAAACCGACTGTTAATTTCTAATAATCAATTAGACGCTCAATTAGACGATCAATCGAACGAGCGCGCGCCGCAAACGTGTCAAAACCAATCATTTCCGGCCGGCGGCTCCCCCCTCCGCCGGGCTCATTATGCGAATTTAAATTAATACCAGTTACGAGTAATAGGCCGTGCAATTAAAACACAACGCGACGGGATTAGTTACACGCGCGCGACATATTTCTTTCGCTCCACGATAATTCCGGAGCTAATAAACGCGGCTGCGCGCGCGTTACGCATGCACGCGCGCGTACGTGTCGCGTTATCGCGAATATCTTCGCGATATATCATTGTTATCGTTGCGATTTAACGCGAGATTAGCGCCTCCGACTCGTAAAATGCTAATTCGCGCAAATAAGACGTTATGCGATGCTTCTCCCTCTCTCTCTCTCTCTCTTTCGGTCTCCATCTCACCTCCCCTCGCGACAAACCGGCTGTCTTCGCACACGCATGGCTACGTGCGTCGCGCGCGCGCGCGCACACATACAGACGAACGAAAGCTTGACACCGTGCCAAGTGGCACGAACCGACCGTCCCGTCCGAAATGTTGCCACGACGATCGATATCACGCTTTCACGAGTTATCGCGCTTACGAGAGAGACGCGAAGTCAATCTCGCGCGTTCCGCGCGCTTCTCGCGAAAAATATGCCATCCGGTCGGCTCGATCGCGACATTCGTCTCGATAACGAAGTCCGCCCGTAACTCGGATTGAAACGTTCTCACGAGTGTAACGAGCATGCTTGGCTCGCTTTCAACCACGAGCACATACTCATCGACCATGGGCTATCAATTGTCGCTACCGATGATCGCTGTGGTCATCGAGAACACATACTCAGCGCCCTGTCGCGACGGCGGTGTTGGTCCTCCGAATTATTCGAAACGCGTCGCCGGCGCGAACGAGGCCCCTCCGTCGCTGCGCGATAATTTCGATACTTCGCTTCGACTTTGTATCGAATGGAACGTTTATATTTATCTCTCTCGCGGTATCTGCCTGTTTTGCTCGCTCATATTTTATCGTGTTTCACACGCACGCACATACATAGGTGCTAAAGAGTGAGAGTAAGAGAGGGAGAAGAGGAGGGGAAAGGGAAGAGAAAAGCACAGGTTATGGGATTATTGGTCGTAGCTGGTGGCGAGAGTGAATTGAGACGCGTCCCCTTCTTCCCCCCTAAGTAACCGTGAATGTCAAAGCGCTTCTTCTTCAGCGCACAGTAGCCCCAACATTCTCGCTTGCCATTTCGAACCGCGGGACAAACGTGGGAGCTAAATACGGGTGAGATAGGATCGATCGATTCTTACCCTCGGCAGATGGGTGTTGAAGGTGAACTTGGACTCGAGCTCCTTCCGTGGTGTTTGCGCGATCGCTGTCAAAGGCGTGAGCGGCACTGTCATCTCCTGAAAGGGAAAAGAAGAAACGAAACGCGATTAGCGAGCCGGTTTATCGATATACATGTTCCGTTTTTCCTTCTTTCTTCGGTCAAACGGATTCGAACGAATCAACGCGTTAAACCGTTCGAGAGAAATAGAATACCTCTGTCGCGCTGGCGCAATTGTCGACAGATACCGATACGGACGAGAGAGAAGAGAGAATTCACGAGAGAACGAGTGACGAATCGTTTTCTCTCTCTCTCTCTCTCTCTTTCTTTTTCTCTTCCACTCTCGTCCGCGCATCTCTCGAGTAACGAGAGAAAGATGCAGCCGCGATTCGACAACAAGACGTTTGCGTAATAGCGGGCGCGCAACTGGGGCACGATTACGTCAATGTCCACAAGCGGAGCCTCGCCGGACGAATTCCACACGAGCGAAGACACCTACACGCCAACCGTTCTTATTAACGCACGCACGCACGCACGCGACAGACCGGCCGAAGACTTACAAAACAATCAGGCGTCTGACTTTGTCGCAAATTATCTCGCATTCCTGAATATAATTATTACAGAAAAAAAGTATATAATAAGTATATATAAATATACAGGGTGTCTGAAACCCTCTCGCGGAATCCGTGGTGAGCAGGTAGAACGGATGGAACTCGTCGTTTCTAGGACATCTTCAGAAGTAAGCCATTTTTTCCTCACGCAGAGTCCGACCTGCTGTTTCCCGCGCGATTGTTAGCTCGATGATTGTTTTCTCTCCGGTTTCACCCGTTCTACTTGCACACCGCGGATCCTGGAGGCAAGTTTCGGACACCCTGTATGTACCTGTCGTTATTTTTACTGTTACAGTTGTAATGAAAAATATATACATATATAATTGTCATATAAATAAATATAAACTATTGTAAATTTATGATAATGCGACTTTTGTATTTCACGTTTCTATTTATGATAACAACCCCCCCCCCCCGTGTTTTTCACTTTTTTCCTTTCACCAATTTAATTTCCACATTGATTCGCTCCTTCTCTCTCTTTTTATTTCAACGTTCACGCGCAAATGACAAACGTGTACGCAGGTGCGCGTAATAGCGGGGGAGGGGGGGGGGGTGCGACACCGTGTCGGCGCGAAGTCGCAAACTCGCGAACAATGCGCTGCGTTCCCGATGCATCGAATGAAACGCATTTCCACCGGCGCGGCGAACGTCGTCGCGCGGTGGGCCGATTCATTGACCCGCCGAGAGACATCCGTCGACGGGAAACAAAGAACCGACGAGACAAAAGCCCTCGGCGAAGTGCTTACGTTCTTACGTGCGATCGGCGCGCACTCGACGCTCGCGGAAAATAAAGTCCTAAAAGCCGGAAGGGATGTCGAGAGGAAAGAACCGAGACGGGGACGGGTCTGGAAGCGTGAATTCTTCTTCCTATCCGACAATTAAGCGCAAATTAGATTTGACGTGAAATACCGGCTCTAAGGACGTGTCGCCCATAACTCGGAATAATTAAAAAATTGATCTACGTTGCATTTAACAGTGATACGAAAAGTTTGATAGTAATTCAGAGCTTAGATCAAAAGTTATTTCACTTTAAAGGAGGTCATAAGGCAAAGTGAGTTTGATAAGAATACGATGAAACTTGCACTGTGTATACACTGAAATATTATTTAACTCATTACTCACGCAATTAGAAAAAGATTGATTATTCAAGAGCTGAGATATTTTTAACTAAAGTTTATACTTTTTCTCCTTAAGAGAGAGAGAGAGAGAGGAAGAGAGATTAGCGTGTTATTTTTATTTTTAATATCTTCTAAACTTAAAACGAGATTAAAAAAAAAACTACTATAGTATTGAAGACTAATATGTAGACATTATACATAAATTTCAGAATTATCGGCCATTTTATATTGAAAATACAGCGGTGTAAAGTTAATAACTTGTAATAATACTCAAAATACATAACATATGCACATATTTAAATATTTAAATACCTCTTTCTGATATCTGTGCATCTCTATTAAATCGACTAATGTATAAAAAATAATGTATAAAAATAGCATTGACGACTAATGTATAAAAATAGCATTGATGAGAAAAATAAGAAATATTAATATTCCCCCATTTATAATATTGTATATGTATGTCTACCTCATTTCGTTTAAAATTATTATTAATTATTTAGGCGGTGAAACAAATGTATAGGGACGTAATTTTGCTGGATAAATATTAAATTTATGAAAGTACAAAAACACCACGCTAATGGGCAATGCATCTTTAATTATCGAAATCAGAAATAAGTGAAGTCGAGGTGAAGTCATTGAATCGTCCTAATGGAGAATAAATGTTTAAGTGAAAATTCTCAGAATGAGGATTCCGATTCTTACGAGATACGATGTTGCTTTTTTGCCGATTCCGGGACGTTTCAATTTCATGACTGCGTTAGTTCTTTACCGATTACCTCCCCTCCTATCATACAGGGGCCGAGTGTTTGCGGCATTTCAAATTTGACGTTGTACATTATCATCGTTACAGATAAAAACGGGAGGATACTCTCTCACGACCCTTTTTATCGCGATGCTCACGCGGTGGTTCGAGCTCGGGGACTTCTTACCTATAATTTCCCCTGTAATTTACCGCCGCGGTCAATTTAACGGTCGGCTGCTTGCGGTGTAAAGAAAAAAGAAAAATGCCGATTCGGTTGCATCGTCCTGTGTCGGATTGCAGGGATACGCGAGCGCGGTAATATCAATAATGTCGCATACGACGGGGAGGTGTATTGTTCTAAGAAAGAAAATTACACGGTAATTTCGTCGAATGTGCGCCCGTCCTGCCGCCATCGCGACCGTCGTATTAGCGCGTTTTGCGACGCGGTAACGTTCCCGCGAGACGGAAACAAATGCTTCACGCTCTGGATACGCGCGTCTTTTTTCCGTTCGGTCTCTCTCGTTTTGAACGACCGGTCGCGCGCAAACTATAAACAAGCAACAAGTGTCGTCATCGCCGGCGACGACGGCGGCAACGATAATACGCGCGAAATTAGAACGCGTACGATCAAGGCCTCTAAACAAGTCTTCATCGCTTCCATCGCACCGGCAATTTTTGACGGAACGTCGAATCAAGTGCGAAGTAGTTACTCAACGGCGACGTTCCAAGTTCCGCCGTGCCGGGAGCGCGCTGTGCTATTTTCCGATATGCGTGTATCTTCCCCGCTCGCGAATGCCGTCCGCAAAGCGCTATCTTCTTCCGGGATTTTTCACGATTCAAGGGGGAAGGGGTATCGGGAAGAACGTCGATCAAATAACGCGCCGATTCGTTGCACGCATAATTATTCGGCGGCGCTCGCCGTTGTATCCGCTCTGCGCGCGAGCTCTCTGCACCGCTATCATTACGTGCAAAACCGATACTCAATTATCGACAGGCGACGGTCGCGCGGAGTATCGCGCAGAAAGTGAGTAATCGTCAACTCTCCGAAGCGCAATTTAATTTCGACTGCAGATCCATTGGTCCGTGAAACTTGTTAACTCCGATGGAAACGCGACGCCGACGTGCCCGATAAAAGTCGACGGTTCGCAGGAAACGGACGAGCGGACGGACGAACGGGAGATGCAAAGGGTGAAGAGAGCCCCTGGGAAGGGGGAGGGGCCGAATATCGGCGGATGTTGGCGAATGCTGCACCCAGATCGGAAAGATTATTTCACTTCGGGAAGACCCTGTCCCTCCCTCGTTTCTTCCAGAACCGTTCAGGTACGTTGTGCTTCGTGGAATGCCGAATTTTCAGTGGCGATATTAAAGGGCATTTCTTCATTTATATGAATTTATTATTTATTGAAAAATAGATTTTCCTTAACTTTACTTAACTGAGTGATAAATGTTGATTTTGACCGCACAAAGTTAAGACAAATCGTTAAGACAAATCTGGGTGTAGCATTCGCGAACACCTGCCAATATGCACACAATATTACAAAGACGACATTATTTTTTTTTTCTTCATTAATGCTGGATTTATACGTCAGTTGAGCTAATAAAAGTGCACACATAGAAAACAGTGATATATAAATATTTAAATATTTTAATTTAGAATGTATAGATGTATATATATGTACATATATCTCGCCGGCGTTACTATAAATTGTAACTTTCCTATGATCTTGTATTTTCAAAACAAAATAGTTAAGATTTAAAAAATTTTTATTTAATGTCCTTATATTGGTTTCTAATGTCACGGTAGTTCTCATAAAAATTCTAAGTGTGGTTTAGAAAAGATTAAAAATAGAAGTTAAAAATAGGACCTTAACACTTTAATGGCCGCTCACACAACATGTGTATGATAGCCGGAACAACTGTTATTGTCCGCTCACACAACATGTGTGTGATGCTACCGCCGAAGATTATTGGCCAGTACCACACTCTCTGTGTGATGATTTATGAATGTGAACAAGTGATTTTATGAATGTAAACAACAAACTTTAAGAAAGTTTTTTTTAATTAATTCTTCAAAAATATTGCCGGCCCCTGGCGACGTTTGACTGCGTAGACGTGCGGCCATTAAAGTGTTAATAAGTACGTATAAAAAATATTCACTTGTGAATATCTCAGCTCCCGAATGGTCGATCGTTCGCTAACTTGACAGTCGTGTAAATAGAATTTCCACCGACTAAAACTTAAGAAAAGGATCCCTGGAGAAAATATTTGGATGGACCAACTACCTCAAAGCATCAAACAGTCGGAACGTGGGGGATGAAAACCACTAAAACACTATTCGGAAGCGTTAATAAAATCATCGCAATTACTCCCGTTTGTCCCTTCGGATAACCGGCCGCGTGAAACGCCGAGCTCTCGCACCCTCATTAAATTTCCTCTGGCCGTGCGATCGCCAGCATCGCCGCCCTACGCTAACTCTGATAATCGCGACAAATCGCTACGAAGTCAGCTGTGAGCTGTTTACATTCCATTTTGTATCTTTCGATACACCGGTTACTCGGCAGAGGCGTGCCCGGTCGAATCAACGGTTAATATTCAGATCTGTGACGCTGGTCTCTCTGTTACGCTCTTTAGGATAAATCGCGCTTGTTATTCCCGTCGGGGCGCGTGCAGTTGCAGTTGCATCGCACACGTGACGCGCGTGCGGCATCGCCGGCGCGCGTAAGGACGAAGGCCGACGAAAAAGGACTCGCATACCAAACGAGAGAGACAGAGAAGGAGGGAGGGAGAGATCGAGAACGAGAGAAAGAACGAGAAAGAGAGGGGGCTAAGGGGAAGGAATTCCCGAGGGTTGAGTCACTGCGATCCCGTCTCTCGGGCGCAGGTCGTCGCACCGGCATGTTTCGTGCGAATGATTTACGCGGGCCGATAATTTATTTCCGCGCCATACGAAGGACGAGACACCGAGTTATGCAAATTGCACGCTACGGATGAGGAATTTATAGCGGGAGCAACGATATCGAGGCGAAATGAGCGTCGAATTCGCGATGAATAACGGACGGGCGCGCGCCCGCTAAGATTAGTCGCATCGAAAAAACGAAAGGGAGCGAGGGGAAAGGTGATCGGATGGGAGGGGGGTGGGAGAGAGAGGACGCAAACCCGACACGGATAAATAAATACACGGCTCGCGAGATTCTACCCGGCGCGCGAGAACGCGGCCGGCCGCGTTTGTGGGTCAACGAGATTGCAGTCAACCGGCGACGCAATGTGACGCTCGAAAAAAAGTCCCCCAGGCGAGGGACCGCTCAGTTCGCGAATTCGGCGAATATTTTCCCCTCTCTCGGCCGAAAACGGAGGAAGGAGAAACGATGTTGCACCGTTTGCGCGATCGTCGAGACTTGCCTCGAATTAAAGTCACCAATATTATGTGGTTAATGATCAGTTAATAAACTGATACGATTCTCAGTTTGAAAATATCGTCCTTTCTATACAAGATTTTTCCCTCTCAATTCGTGAAAATTATTCTCGAGCAACATGAATATATTATTGGTGGAACCATATGGAATTTCTTCATGTAAGGGCAAGTTATATCTTCATGTAAGATTATATATTCTTATTTAATATGTGAGAAAACGAGTCTTGAATCGATAGAGAAGAAGGTGGTATTACGACCCTTGTAGATATAATAGCCTCTCTTAGTATTTCCGCTATTAAGTGGCGAATTCTAGTGATTACTTATTTAATCATTTGTTTAGCAGCCCGCCGTTACGCGGTGGTGGTAACGTGCCAATACAAAATAACCGCTACTTGTTACAACGCATTTTTACTTTCGAGCGTTTCGAAACGTTTTCAGGGTACATTTCAGTATTTGCACGTACATGCTTCCTCATTCTTGAACTCGGACGTATTATCACACGAACATATATACGCTTGTCTTGTTCTTGTTGTCTTGTTCGCTATTTAACATTTTATTCCGCTTCACACACTTCGAGTTACGCCAAGTTAAGCGACATGCATGGTATTTTATTAATATAGCTGCCTGCTAGATTTAATACGGTTTTCTCTCTGGAGTTTTCATATCGAAGTAGTTATTCGGTTAAGTCAATAATTCAAGTAAACTTAAAAGTCTACTCATTTTGTAGAAACTGTCCTTCTAACAGTTGGTATCTACTTTTCCGAGACAAGTGAGTCAGTAAACATAAAAAATTCGCGGTTACACTCACTGTTGCTCCTTCTAAGAAAGTTTATTTTAAATAAACTTATAAATTTGTAACGAAACACTCTTTTTTTTTCTTAACTAAAACAATTTTTCAATCTATTTTATGGGAGCAACATTACTACTCCTGTTCCTCTTCGACTCATTATATAGTGTCGCCACATTTTTATAAATAGCGTGCTAAGTAATAAATATCTCACAACTTTGAATCTAGAATCGATTGAAAACAACAATACGACGAATGTAATTGTTGTTTTCAATTTAAAACATTAATTATCAACTAGGTCATTGCACAAAATGTAAATAGGAGTCATGATACCTATCTTCCCCTAATATTTTCCGTGCAGAGCGCACGGCGATATAATTCCTCAGACACGTAAAATCGACATGTTCACGAGAACGTCGAAGTCGCGGGAGCGATCGCGGCCTTTCAATTACAGCGTCACTGAAAGGTTCTGATGAAAGAAAGAGCTTCGAAAGAGAGAGAGAGAGAAAGGGCTTTAAACTGACCACGGTGAACGGTAGGACAATTATGTCGGACACGCGAGAGGAAGGGACGAGCCGCGGGAAAAACGAGAAAGAAACTCGACCGCGGCGAGAAATTTGCAAGTCGCACCTGCTCGTTACGCTAAAGCGCAACTTTAATGCACCTTACCGCCCCGATAAGTTGCGCGCGGCGCCTCTCTCTCTCTCTCTCTGTGTGTGTGTGTGTGTGTGTGTGTGTGTGTGTGTGTGTGTGTGTGTGTGTGTGTGTGTGTGTGTGTGCCCCTTCTGCACATTAACAAATTACCCTGTAATTCGCGCGCCTCTAGCCTTTACATCGGGACTTTTGCGCCTCGCGACACACGAGAGAGCGCCGTGGCCAACTTTATCGCCGTATGAATATGCAAAAAATTGAATTAAACCGGCCCATTACTCGCGGCGGCATGTGACATCTCAATGTCAAGGATGACTTTACGCCTCCCCTTACGCAAGCGAAACGTGAAGATTGGATCTTCTCGAAGTGAACCGCCCCTTATTAACGAAAACTGCGAAAAGGGGAGACACTCCTTCGTCGATTCCCGCGCGCGGAAAATTTCACCCGTCGGCTTATAGCCGACGGCTCTCTCTCGATTTCCCCGACGTTACGCGATTCTCCACCGTCCGTTAAACGGCGGAGACCTGCATCCGCGGCCGATCGTGAATTTCGCGCGGATGAAATTTACGACGCAACAAGAAGGACGCGTAAACGATCCCTTACGATACGCCGAAGACTGCGGGGCGACCGGCAGCTGGCGCGGGACGACACAAAACAACGGCTCCCAGTAATTTGGCAATTCATCCGGGACGACAAAAACTTCTCGCAATCCGACACCTGGGTAATTACCGGCGAGTACGAGCGCCGGTAATGCCGGTAATTATGCCGGGCACGCGAGAAGGAGCGAAAACCCGTTACCGCTGCGCGCGCGCGACTGGTGGCACTGCACTTGCGGAATTGCATTTGCGGCCGCCCTCCCCGCTCCCTTCCCGCCCTTCGACCTTCTTTCCCTTTCGTCTCGCCACGCTGCTTCCCCGCCGAAGAAGCCCACGACCGCCGCTAAACTACTAGTCATCCAAACGCCGCAACGATCATATTTTATAAGTTAGCGAAAAAAAAAAATAATAATTTTTTTTGTTTTCTCCCCCTTTCCTTTTAATGAAGTTCCGCTAAAAGAAGATTAAGTTGACGGAATAATATATATGCAACAACGAAATTCGACGTAACAATAATATAGGAATTTTTTGCTAATTAGTTGCCCACAAAATATACCAGCCCGATCTCGTCGCTTGCGAAATAAGTTTAAAGAACAGCGAGAAACCTTTCTCTCTCTCTTTCTCTCTCAGTGTAGAAAGTTACGAGAGTAAACCCTGTCAGAAAACAATTAGTTACTGACTTAAATTTAGTTCCATAGTATCGTCCGAATTTGTTCCTCTCGAAATATCCGCGTTCCGAATTAGCCGCTGGCGGGATAAATTCAAGCAGAAGAGAAACTTTTCAGTGTGCAATGTTACAAGAGTCAAATCATCGGAAAAAATCAGTCGTTCCCTTAAACTTGGTTCTGAAGTATTCTCTGAATTTGTTGTTCCGTCGGAAATGCTCGAATTTGTTGCTCGCGAAATGAATGTAAACAACAGCGGGGGAGCTCTGCGCGCTGAGAGATTCCCCTCACTTCGCTCCGTTAACTTACGAGACGCGCGACGATCTCCGTGTGTCTCTTTCTCGTATACGTGAGATGCAAGAGCGAAAGGAGGTTTCAACGAGCGTGGCTCGTGTGCGCTCGGAGGCAAAAAGGACCGACGTTCGTTTGCACGCCGCCCAATTACAGAATTCATAGAATTCGTCAACATTCCCGAGCTCCGCTTGCCGAGCTCCGGCGTGAATTTCGCGATCGCTGCGAGCGATACGGTCAATCGGTCGATGCGATTAATGCGTATCGCGCGAGCGTTCGCGTTTTCTCGATGCAACGTCCGGCTCGTTGGAACCCGAGTTCTCGATCGATCGGAACTTAGGTCGCGAAGCGGTGACACAGCCGCGAAAACATTTAGACGCGGTACGTGTTACAACGAACTGCCGCGAACCGCCTTGAAAAATGCATTCGACCCCACGTCTCGTACGGACAACTCGATCACGCGAAGGTGCGATTATTAATTCAATGTCACTCGATGCTTAACCGTTACAGAGGAGCGATCTGGGTCACGGCTCTTAGCACGATAATTCGCCGGAGTTCGTTCGTTCGTCCGCCCGCCCGAGATTTCGCTACCGGCGACGCGGTGGAAATAAAAGTTCGATAACGAGACCGATTGATATCTAATGGCTCCAAGAGCCCCGGAGAAACTGGCGGCCAGCCAGAACCCCGGAGAATCCATTTCCCATACGCGATGTAAAATTTAACGGGGCGGGATACTCGCGCAGCTTCAAACGTACCGATATACATGCGCTTCGATCCCGCCGCTCTCCGAAGTGCAATCAGTGTATCATTATTGAGAAGTAATCAATAGTAGTAGTCACCGAGGGTCATAGTTATAAGTATAGACCTGTGAATCGGTAAAATTACCGCTGAAAAAGTCTGTCAATAACAGCGATTGTCTCCATCGGGGAAATCTAATCGCAGAAACAGCGAAGAGGGATATTATTATTTCTCTTTCATTGTCTTAACACTTTGCGGGCCGCGCATTTATCGAAGCGCCGTTACGCTGCCGCCGGCGAGATTCACGCAGGTTCTACTGCTCGCCAACGGTGATATTTACGCAATTTTTCGATACATAAGTAGTTGGTATATAATTATTATTAAAGAAGGCACTAAAATAACTGTTACACTATTTTTATTCCAATTATATTGGTATTGGCATTTTGAGGGATATCTAACGTAAGTTTCCTATATCTGAAGGTAGCGAAAGACAATCTCAAACTGACAAAACAAGCGTCCGCGAAAAAAGATTTTAATAATAGACAGTCTGTTGAATTGGGAGAGGAAAACAGTTGAAAACAATGTTTCCTGATCGTCAAACCATCACGCCAGCGTGATAGCGGCCGAAAGTCGTTGGCGAGCAAAAGTCACGCCAGCGTGACAGCGGCCGATAACCGTTGGCGAGCAAAAGTCACGCCAGCGTGACAGCGGCCCGCAAAGTGTTAATCATTCCTAAGATGTTATCGACGATTTTACCTGAAATATTTTCAGTTATGTTTAAGGGATTTCATTTACACCGTGTTTGAAAAACACACGTTCACCCTGAAGGAACTCGAACCCGACACTTTTAGTTCTTGATTTTATTACCACACAGTAATATTTCTTATCTGTGTTAAAATTGGTGCTTGTTGAAATTTTTGTGTTAAATTTTTAACATAACCGTGTGTTAATGTAACATATTGCGTTTATGTTATTTCAACATATTTTGTGAGTCACGGTAATCAATATTGTAATGATTAAAATAACACTTGTAAGTGTTAAAATAACACATTTTATATTTCGATGTCGATTTTACGGGTATTAATAATGTGTTAATTTTTTTAATTTTTAGGACGTAATATTTGTGTTACTATTCAACATATTCACTTTGTGTTCAACACAAAAATTTGTGCGGACTATTTGAGACGTGTGAAATGTGTTAATTCGATACAAAATTTTTTGCTAATTAGGAGTTACGACAAATTTTTTGCTAATTAAGAGCTACGCCAAATACGACATATGGTTGAATATATGCACGTATATATGTATATATTTCTGTCAGGAGACATGTAAAGCCATTTGCAATGAATTTTTTGCTGGGCACGAATGAAGCATAAGATAAAAGAGCTAAGTGCAAATATTTCCACTAAAAATGAGCGAATATTCACTGATTATCGGTGCAGTATTGTTTCATCGACTTAATCAGTGAGATTTTCACTCGTTACGACTTAATCCTTCCCAATTAGTCGTATATTTTTCACAAATTTTCCATAAATAGTTACAATGTATCTCATAGATACATTAATTCTCCCGTTAGCTTTCCTTTGCTTCTTGAAACAATTTTTCCTTCATGAGCACTTGGCTAATAGGCCAGGCATTAAAGTACATATAAAATAAAAAAAACCGTGAAGAACAAATTGACAAATATTAGGATAGTACACGGAAAAAAATGCTACTGAAGCAATAAAATTTCCAATAGCACGTGTCGTGATTGGAGTGGGTCTTCATATGAAGGCTGATTCATATCGTTCATACCATATCATACATGCCATTCATATCGATATCATTGAAACTACTGAGTCGAACACTGAACTAATACTTGAATTATTGAAACAATGTATAACATGGTAGTTTTAATAATATTTGCCATTTGAATCAGGAAGATCTACTCTAATCGCGCTGCTGTTGGAAATTTTATTGATTTTAACGAATTTGATTGATTCAACAGAATCTCTTCCGTGCGTCTAGTAGATATCGCGATTAACGGATGGTCAAAAGAGAGAGAAAGAGAGGGAGCACTTCTGCTTGTTTCCCTCTGAAGGCTCGAGAGTTCTCGATTCTACGCGAGCACAGAGTCGCAACGAGCGGAAAATAACATCCGACCTCCCGACTCGCGGAACCGCGAATTCGCGGAATCATCGGCCGTATGTGTCGCGTTTACGCGCACGCGTGCGACACCAATGACAAGGGGGTATCCATGGGATGTTAAAAATGTTTCGCCGAGACAAAGGCCCACGACGACAAAGGACTCCGGATCTAAGACAAAAACATCCGAAATAAACGGGGGTGGTCGTGGAAGAATGCGATATTCAGCCGACTGGTCGGCTCGTCCGCCCGCCCTCCGCTCGCTCGCTCGCTCGCTCGCGGTCGTCGTCGTCGTCGGTGAGCGCAATTAGCAGTCGCATTTACGATGCCTACTGGCGCAACTCTCGTATTTTCCCACGGGCAGAGCCGTGAGAATAATTCATGGAGCTTCTGACGGTGCTCCTGCACCGAACGCCGCGGCGGCCGCGACGAGAGAGGGACGAAGGGAGAACGGGGAGGGCGAAAGGGACGGAGGGGGG
>NW_014563549.1:291276-296412 GCF_001313825.1 Dinoponera quadriceps | reverse complement strand
GGGGGGGGGGGGGGGAGAGAGGATTTCAGAGGCAGAACTGTACCGGCTACTCGGTAGGCAGCATCGTCATAAATTCGCGCTGAAAGTGGAAAAGCCCCGGGGGCGGCGGGCTGCGTCAGGGACGCCGCGTCTCGCTCGCTACGGGCCTGGCTGGGCTCGTTAAACAAATGGGATGCGCGGTAGTAGCGCGGCTTCTTTTTAACGGCCGCGCTCCCGCTCGCGGAATTAATAATATCGCATTTTCGCCCGGCGCTTCTTTCTCTCCGGGTCGCGTGTCGTCGAACCGGAGCGAGAGGGGAGGAGGGGGAGCGTCGCCGACGGCTCTTCTCTCTCTCTCTCTCTCTCTCGTCTCGGTCGAGCTTTCAAATTTGCGAAATTAAACGTAACTCCCGGTGATTCTCTGTATCCGGATTTCGATAAAATAGCGAAATCCCGGCGAATATTCCAGCTTAACTGAAACTTATTCAATCTCTCGAAGAAGCGCGCGCGCGCTGTTACGTTTCTTTCATCTCTCCTTCTTTTCTTTCATCCCCGTCGTTAAATAATTCCGCGATTACGACTCGGAAAGTGAAACTTTCGTAGAAGAGCCGTATCTATATTTTATTTCCGTCGACACCTCGGTTTGTTTCCCTGCGCCCTGTTTATACTGGACCGTTGCCATCGTCCTCGCGACTCTTGAATTTTTCACGTGAGACGTCTCGGCAACCGATATAACTTCAATGAAATTTCTCTTAATATAAAATCCCGATGCGTAAAAAGCGCGGTAATCACGAGTGCCACAGCGATTGATCCGCGGGGATTTTCATCTTTTCGCCATCGTACGGAGCGTCAGACGAAAACCATCCCATCTGTCAAATACTTGTTTAAGTCAATGTGAACAAGAAAGTGCTCTATTTGTTCCTTATTTTGCAAACAACTATGCAGTAAAAAAATTTTGTTATATTAAATTTACAACACATTTCACACGTACCAAACGATCCATGCAAATTATTGTGTTAATTCGACACAATGTGAATATGTTGAAAAGTAACGCAAATATCATGTCAAAAATTAACGCAAAACTAACATTCATAATATGTTAACCAACACTGAAATATAAGGATTTGTTACTTCAACAAGTATTATTTTAACACCTACACACGTTGAATATCCACTCAACACAAAATATTGCGATAACATAAACACAATATGTTAAAAATTGAATAGAAAAATGTTTAAATTGCCAAATAATAGAGGAATTTTTTGCTCACACTGTCCTAAACTACAACGTATACAACGGATGGCTTGCGTCTGACATCCTGTGCGATTTCTGACATTTTCGCGAAGAATATTTATATCCGCGCTCTTCGAGAACTCGTTGCAAACAGCGCCCCCCGCGCGTGTACGAAAGTATCAATCGCCAGGAACGGGCGAGAGAGCGAGCGAAGGAGCGTCGGCGCG
Source organism: Dinoponera quadriceps (assembly GCF_001313825.1). Lineage (NCBI taxonomy): Eukaryota > Metazoa > Arthropoda > Insecta > Hymenoptera > Formicidae > Dinoponera > Dinoponera quadriceps. Next base: position 294,972 of record NW_014563549.1, on the reverse strand, counting down.
ACGTCAATCTGGACGCCGCGCGTGGAATTGATACTGTCACAACGTTACGACTGCGGGGCGGTGTTATCGGAGCCAGTAATCGCCATTAAACCATATCCATAAATTAGCATACGATTCTGGGGCCGACCCCTGACTCGTTTCGCTGATCCTACGACCGGCAAGCGCGGCGGTAGACTGCTAAAATCCCTGCCCGTATAAACCCGACCGTCGAACCCAGCACGGTGATTGGAGGAGGGAAGGGGGCAGAAGGGAGCGGGGAATTATGTCGTGGATCCGTCAGCGATCAAAGGATCAGGGATCCCACAGCGAGTGACTATTTTCGACTGAACGTCGGCGGAGGATAGTACACGTCACGTCGGAAAAACAACATGACGGCCGGTGTAAATCATTGCGGCGACGTCGGACACGCCGAGAGCATACTCGGCGTCAGAGAGAGAGAGTCCTCTTCTCTCTCTCTCTCTCTCTCTCTCTCTCTCTCTCTCCCCGTCTCCCTATATTTCCACACTCGTGGAAATTTCACGTAGACCGTGTCGCCACACGTGCGCCGCGCGAATGACGCCATAAATTCGCATGTCGTTCTGAAACGTTTACCCTTCCGCCGCTGAATTACATTTACGACTATAATTACTTATCTCGGATAATTTAGTCGCTGGCTGCATTCCCGTCGATGTGATACGCTCCGCGTATCAAGTCGGTTTGTAATCTATAATCTCGCGAAACATAATATTCCGCGATACGTCGTCACCCGGATCGTTACTTACCGGTAATATATATATACACACACACACACACACACACACTCTCCCCGTAGGAATCGAACCTGACGCGGCTGTTAGCCACGCCGTCTTCGGATCGAGCGACGCCACCGTGTGCCTGAACTCAAACGCGAGACGAGAAACGCGCGAGATCCGAGAGAAATAAAGTGCCATAGTTCAACAAAGTTTCCCGCAATGGTAAGTTCACACACTGAGAGAAAAAAAGAACGATGGAACCAAACGAACAAAGTTTTGCTTAAACGAAACATTTTCTCAAGCATAACGTTTAGTTTAATCCGTCGATTAAATTATATATGGTAAAAAACATTTTATGTCAAAATCGATCCCTGTTGAAATTTTTGTGTTAAATTTTTAACATCTCCGTGGGTTATATTTAACGTATTGCGTTTGTGTTATCTCAATATTTCGTGTTTAGTCGATATTAAACGTGTATAAGTGTTAAAATAACATTTTTAAGTGCTAAGATAACACACTTTATGTTTCAATGTCAATTTAGCATATGGATGTTAATTTTATGGAATATTATTGGCGACATATTTTGCACGTTGAAAAATTTACAGACTAATTGTGTCAATTACCCTCAATAACGATCGTCATCTTAAACAATATGAAGTGTATATACAACTAGAGCATAGAAGTAGTATAATATGTAAAGTAGGCGATTTGAAGCGGTGTCTACAATGAGAATTTAAAACGTGAGACTTAAGCTTTAAGCTTCAAGCCGTAAGAAAGTGACCAATCGCAGTCGAATGTGAGAAGAATAATCGATTGGGATTAGTCAATTTTTTACGCTTAAAATTTAAAGCTTAAATACTCATTGGCGATACCGCTTAAGATCCCGAGTTCAAATCTTGTCAGCGGTAAGCATGTTTTTTTAAATATGATATTGATTGAATCAATTGAATAGCACACAAATTAAGAAGATTTCAAACAAAATTATTGACAATATTCTAAGAACAATGCGATCAAAGCGAAGAAATAATATTTCTTTTTATGTACGAAGATAACATTTATTATATTTGATATTATAAATATATCAATTTGACAATTTGCTTCCAAATAGCGCCAAAGTGTTACATATTTTGTCAATTTCCGGCATAATTTTTACGTTACTCTTCAACATATTCCTCTAACGTTAAATTAATACGAAAATTTTGATGGATCATTTGGGATATGTGAAATGTGTTAAAAAAAATTTAACACAAAATTTTCCACCGTGTACGGTTACAATGACGAATTTATCAATTGATTCAATGATTTGCGATTCGATCGGCCACTGTGTCAACGCGTTGCGCCAACGCGTAATTCAATGGAGGCAATATTTTTCTGAATGAGGCTGATCGCCGATCTTGCCGATCTAACCGCGTCTATTTCTCAGTGTAACGTGATAATCAAAGTCGCCCGAGATTCGCGCGAAATCGAGCGGTATAAATACCGTGCGTGAGCGCGCGCGCCAGATTTATCCGCGATTTATCGCCATTTTCCCGAGAGAGAGAGAAAGAGAGAGAAAAAGAGATTCAGTCCTCCACCATCACACGACGGCGAGTCATCTTATCCATCTCGCCCCCTCTCTCTCGCTTCCTTCCTCCTTCTCCTACGAGGAAACAATCCAAGTTCGCGTGTCTCGCCGCGATGGTATCGCACGTACAACACGCTCTCCTCTCCAAGGTGGCAGAAGCGAGGAAGGTGGGCGCATTCCCCATTGTCAGATTGTGTGTGCGGACCGGCGAGAAGACCCCGGCCCGTCTGTTTCTTCACCACCGTATAATTCCGTTTCTCACCGCGCCGTATAAACAGCCGCGTTGCCACTTTCCGCGGTCGCGCGCTTTTCGCCGCCGGCGTTTAGGCGAGTATTTACGATCTCGCGTGACGCGCTTGTCGATAATCGGATATCTCCGAGAGCGCGAATAACGGTGATCGTATCGTCGGATATAGCGGACGATAAAGAGAAGCCACGGATGAGGGGAAGGACCGACATTACCTCTCTTAACACGCTCTAAATGTAAAAGCAACCCGCTCGTTATATCTCCGTGTGTGCTCATTGAATTAATCAATAGTCGTGACTCGCCGATTCTCTCGCGCCACCTTTCCGAAACGCTACATTCATTCGCCGCTGTCTGCGGGAGCTGCGCGAATCGTTCAAAATGGCAGGCGAATGGCGAAAATCGAGCACGTGTCCACGCGCGGAAACAAGGCAATAAATAATTATGAATATAAAATATGGAGGAGGAGGCTTCCGACGAGACTGTCGAGAGAGCGACTATTCACGGGAACGCACGACAACGTTGCCTGGGAAATGTCCACGTGGCTATGCCGCGATAAATATTCCATTAACAAGTGGCTGAAGCGCGCATAGGAGATGGCATAAATGCGACTTCGAGCGAGCGAGCGAGACATGAAAGATTCATACGGGAATCACCGGAACGTTTGATGACATTTTTCGCTCGTTTTGAAAAATTTCGGGCGCGAGAGTCGCCCGAGTAATAATTAAGTAATAATAAGAGGACGAGCAGCGCCGTTTAACCGTATCAATGTTAATTAATAACGGACCTGGAGAAATCCGGGAGCCGGTCTCTCTCTCTTTCTTTCTCCGCGAAACGACCGCAAAACGACGATAACGTCGCAGTTTTCAGCGCAAACTTGCCGGGGGCGAGGGTGAAAAACTTGGCGACTGAGAGAGAGAAAGATCTTCCCCCCTCTCTGTCATTCTTTCCCTTTCCCCTCTTCCTCTGTCCTCTGGATTAACGAAGAGCGGAAGGACTCGGTGCTTTTACTTCGAGATCGACGGTAGCCGAACGCGGCAAGAAAAGAGGCGCCGACGACGCGCGATCTTCCCTCCCTCGAAGAAAGACGATCGCCGATGAAATCCCGGTGAAATCGTGCCTCTCCCGCTTAATCCCCGCAAAAAGGAGGGGGGGGG
>NW_014563549.1:223994-291249 GCF_001313825.1 Dinoponera quadriceps | reverse complement strand
GGGGGGGGGGAGGTAAACTCAATTTATCTCTCCGGGTGGTAGCAAATTCGGCCGTCGTAAACAAAATCTATCTTCGTTCCCGAAAATCGCCGCGCGACGGCTCGTCCGTCCGCGCACGTATCCCACCTCCCCCCCTCCCGCCCCCCGTCAGTCGATTAACGGGGAAATCGAGACCACCACCACCGCCGCTTAACTCGAAGGCGTGACGTAATATCGCCGTCGCAGATCGGACACGCCGGAGGTGAACGAAGAATGGTAAATCGATTCGATGCGAGCGATAGCGTTGTATCGCCGCGAGAAGATTGACTTATTGATCGAGCATGGAGCTCCCGGGAACGCCGCTCTCGTCACGACGACGATCTTTCACGTGTCTCGCGGCGTCCGATCCGCCGTTTATCCGCGGCGCGCCGAGGCTCAGGTGTTCTCTCGCGCGCGCCTTCGGACGAGCGAGAGGCGATTTTTCCGATGCGTCTCTCTCTCTTTCTCTCGCACATTGCGCGCGCGCGCGTCGGGAACGCAGGCATCCTAATTATACGCGCCGGTGGTGTTTACCGGCCTTAGTTGCGATAATTATTCGCACGCGAGGGGGCCGGCATTGGCGGGGAGGTACTGACCTTTAGTATATTCTCCACGTCCGTCGAATTCTCGACTGGCTCGTACCGCGAATTGGACGCCTGGAACAGAAAGAAGAGGCACCCGTATTATTTGTCGACGCTTCCGCGCGCGATATCGCCGTGTAACACGTGGATGCGGTAAAGAAGCTTAGCGGCAATGAATGCAAATTTCACGGCGAATACAATTTACACGGGGAAAGGGCGGCACCGCTCAAATCCGGATTACTAAAGCATCGTTACGTTAAACGGGATTCACCTTCTCGATAAATCGAACTAATCCCTTCGCGCTCGCTCGCGCCGCCGGCAAGTGAAAAACATCTCTCGCGCGTACGATCCGTGTTCGGGATCCAATTTACACGAACGGACGCGAATCCGAAGGAGCGCCCTTGTCGCGGCGTTTCTTCGCGATTTATCGCCGCTCCTCGAGCGATCATTAATCAACACCGCCGCAGGCCAGGGAGAGACGTTGAAAAGGGCGCGGAGGGAAGGTGGTGAGACGAGCGGAGAGACACGTCCTAAAGGGAGGTATTACGGATAACGGCGAATAGTCATTCCCAGAAAGAAAACGCGAGAACAATAGCGAATGCGTGGGACGGCTGAACTACGCCGGATGAGAGAGTAGGGGGAAGGGGGGTGTCTAGTAACTTTCAGCCGGAGGACGGCGTCGAGAGGAGCGGAGGGCGAAAAACGGAGGGAGACGAGACTGGATAATCACGGAAAGGGAAGGGAAAACGGGAAGACCGGAGGAGAGAAAGAGAAGGAGGCAGAGAGGCGAGAGAGGGAGGAAGTGAGGGAGAAAGGAGGCGAAGGAAGAGGTGGGTATATACTTTGTGTTATCACACCTGCAAGCGGCAACGAGAGGCGATAAATGGGAAATATACGACCGCGTTACGTTTGAATTATTGTCGATTGATAAATCTCGCTCTCTCTCGGATTCTGCTTGCGGATTAACCCATCGCGAGCGCGTAACACGGTTTCGCCATTCCAACCTTTCGTGCAATCTTTAAATTTACCTACAAAGAGGCGATGTGGAAACAAATTTTGCTCCTTTTTCTTTTTTTAACATATTTATGACTATAGTGAAATTACAAAGTGCTCTGAAGAAATGTAATCGAAGGGGGGAAAGACGAGACGAGAGAGGGCGATGGAAAATCGGGAAAACTGTGCTGAGAGAAAAAGTGAGATCAACGAGATTTTGCTTATCGAGCAAAATTTGCTCAAGCACGACGTTCAGTCCACTGAACAAATTATATATTATAGCCGTAATGAATTATTAATAAATTATTATTAATAAATTCAACGACTGTGACTTAGTTAGCAACTGTACAGTAACAAATATTTTGCATCTGTGCTAAAATTTGTCCTTGTAAAAAATTTGTGTTAAATTTTTAACATACCATTGTGTTAATTTAACATATTGTATTTACGTTAACCTCAATATTGTGTTGAGTTGATATTCAACATATGTAAAAGTTAAAATAACACATTTTATATTTGAATATCGATTAACATATAGATATTAATTTTTAACATAACACTCGTTACTTTTCAACATATTCACCTTGTGTTAAATTAACACAAAACTTTTTACTGTGTATATCAACGCAACATAGTATTGCGCCGAATGTAATTTGTTCAATAGACGCAATATTTCTTTTAATGAGGCTGACCGCCGATTTGTCGATTCAATTGCCTTTTCTTCTCGGTGTAGAGGAAAGGTGACGTAAGAAAGACTGGGAAGATCGCTCCCATTAATAGCGCGCAACGTCCGACGATGCTTAGCGCAACAGCTTGCGAGCTTATCTCACGTCGTCGTTGTTAACCGCCTTTCCCTCTTCGCGCGTAATCCAAACTAATTTCGCGGATGAGGACGAATGACTCGGCAAGGCGAACGATTCGCCAGCCATTGTCGAGAAAGAGAGAAAGAAAAAGAAAGAGATAAAGAAATACGTCGCACTGAGATAAGGGGAGAAGAGAAGGAGGAGTAGCGAAAGGACAAACGGGAATCAATTTTCCGGGAGAATGCGGAAGAGAGAAGGGAAGCGAAACGCACTCAGACCGGGCCGGCTCTAATTGTATAAGTACATCCGAAGAGAAAGAGAGTGAGGCACTCCGATCGTCTCCCCGATGGGTAACGTGTGACCGACAAAAAGGGGGCGGGGGGAAGAAGAAGGAGACACGATCGATAGTCAATCTCAATGAAATTTGCACCTCGAGGAGGCCCCCATCGCATAATAGCACCCGTCTCGAAACTTCCCTCCTCCCTCCGTCTCTCTCGTTCCCCGACCTGGACCGACCCCCGCCCGCAGCTGGATTTCCATTGAAAAGCAATTCGTTCTCTGTCAACGAGCCTGTCGAGCCAACTGGTTTCGTTTGATACCCGCCGGATGATCCCGAGTGGAAGTTCAGAGTCGACGAGGAAGGAAGGAAGGAAGGAAGGAAGGAAGGAGGGCGGGTAGGTGGATAGAGCGAGGGAGAAGGGAGGGATGATAATAATAACCTCTTTATTACGGCTCCTACGGTGAGAGATTAATGCCACGGTTGCTTGATCCTTCCCCCGCGATTTGCGGCCGGAAGAAGCGGCGTGATTCGCCCGCTCGGACGCGGAAGGGCCGCGCACGAGATATCGAGGAGTGACTGATGATCGGGAATCCCGATGCGGTAACCGAGAGCAATAATACCGAGTATCATCGATTTTTCCGGAAATTCTGCCAGGATGAGAGATCGCCGGTGTACGCGTAATAAACTGCTCGCGCGAGTCATTCGCGTTTATTTATTTACTCTCCGGTTGAAAACAGCCGAGATCACTCGATCTTACTCGACTTGGAGCAGTGACGCCGAGATGTTCCACTCGGTCGGTTTCAACGCACCTCGCGCGCCATCGAAACGCGTCAATGACACGCAGCCAGTGTGCAAAGAATAATTAAGAACACGCGGGAAGATTAGCGGCGGCGTAATGATTCCGGCAACTTGTTAATTTCGACAGCGTCGTCGTTTAGTAAGCGCGACAATAGCGCCGACGGAAACTTCGCTCTTAATCTTCTTACGCGACAAATAATCGCAACTCCGACGAGAGACGTTAAAATAGTTTGAGACTTCGCGAGTCCGGGCGCCGTTGCGACGTCGTCGTCGTCGCGGCTCGCGCGTTTGTTGAAGCGGACCATTAGTACCGCGGTATCGATAGTGCATTAAGCGAAAAACCGATTTCTACAACTGAAGTTTCCATAGATTGACACATTGGCCCTTATTTTCTGAAGTACAAGTTTATATGCCAGGCGACACGGTGTCGTACGGAGTAGCAAGTGCTGCACGGAGAGTTGTTAGGAAAAAAAAAAAAAAAAAGAAAGAAGGAATTGAAATGTCATTCAAAGCGATGCTCTCGGAACTTCGTTCTTTCGGTGTCGAATGTGTCAATTAAGGAGCTACATACACCCGAGCGGCTCGAGAAACGACCGATGAATCTGAACTCTTCCGCTGTTGACTTTGTGAAAACAACAGCGTTGCATAATTAACTCTTTGCAACGTGCTTCGTGTAATATGTGAATAAAAGTATCGAAAAATCACCGATCAAAAGGGCATCTATCTTCACGAAGCCGACATGCGCTCGGTGGAAAAACTCAAACACAGGGGCGCTTTTCGAGCCGCTCGGATGTACGTGGCTCCTTGAAGAAATCGCTGCGTCAACGATCACTTCGACCGTCACTCAAACACGCTTGCGAGATTCCGGATTGATCCCCGCGCGCGTGCGGGATACCACCCACCGCCAGGAATCACACGCTTCCTCCACGCTGACCGCTAATACCGCTCTCGCTCTGTCAATACCGTCGTCGTTCTTCAGCCCCCCCTCCCCCCGGCCCCTCTTCGTCCTTGATACCGGAAACACGCGACTTCCGAGGACGCTCCGTGCAAACAATCCTCCGTGAAACGAAGCGATCAACCCGTTAGCCAACCCGAAAAGCCATTATCGTTCGCTCTCGACGGGGCGTCGGACGCGCATGCAAACCGTCGTGGCCGAAACGACCCCCGAGACCGACCGTGGCATAACCGGAGGAGGAGATACGAAAATCGATACTCACGTTATCGAGAGGTAACCTGGGCAGTCGTTCGCCGAACGTGTGAATGCGGCTGCCGGCCGCGATCACCGACGACGAGCTGTGCGAAGGTGGGCCGGCCTTGGCCGGGGGCAAGCCATGGTTGCGATGATCGTTGCCGCTGTTGCCGGCGTGCTTGACCGCGTGACTAGGGTAGCAGCCCCTAGAGACATGGGGCAGCTTACCGTCGGCGGGTTTGACGAAACCGCTTCGCTGATGGCTGGAGGTGCTGGCACCGGAGGCGCTGTTGCCGGAGGCGCCGGGGATGCTGGCGCCGGAGGTGGTGGAAGACGAGATGTTCGCTCTGAGTCCACCAGGCTTCTTGAACTCCTGCGGAGCCGGCGAACTCCTGGAGCTGGAGCCGCTCTTGTACGCGGAAGGATTAGGCGAGGACGGGGTGATGGGCGCCGGACTCGGCGGGATGCCATCGATGCCGATGAGGCGCTTCGGGTCGTCCAGCAGGTGCCTCACCAGCGAGTAGTTACCCAGCTTCAACTGGATCTCATGCGTGGTGCGATCCTGATTATCGGAGTTCACCTGCAAAGCGAACAACGAGATGAGGATCGACGTTCGTTGATGAGAAAGCGCGTCATCCCAATCCCCTCACCCCGCATACCGAGAGGAAAATATTTGCTATTTGTAAGTATTGTAAGTGTATAATCGTCATAATGGAGAAATTATAGTCGGGGGAGCTATTTTCCGAATAATTGTTCTTGTAGTGTCAATGATAATGAACTTATATGCATGTTATTATTACTATTTTATAGTTAAAACCATAAAAAAGGTAGTTGAGGTCGGAAATAATGATAATTTTTCCTCAATGCAGAGAAATTTTCCTCGATTTTCCCGTACGCAAAGCCCGCGGAGATCTCTCAACTAGCTACGTGCGATCGGGTCCTCCCGGCCGTTTCTCGAGTCGATATTTCAGTTCTACATGAAGTCTATTTAGTTTTACATGAAAAAAAAACCTCCGCAGATCTTCAAGGTTCTTCAAAGATTTTCAATCGTGCCCCCTTGGTTGTTACAAATGGAAAGTTCTTCCCGTTTACTCCACTTGAGGACTTAATGCAGAATTTAAAATTTCCCCTCGGGGAATATAAATTCCCTTTGTAGCATGAAAGGAGCACTATCAGTGCTCCTTTGATGTTACAAAAAATGGGAAGTTACCTCGGTTTTCTCTACTTGAAGACTTAACGTAGAATTAAGTAGACGTGAGCTAAAACGTAGAACTTAAATTTCAACTCGGGTTCTTCTCGGGGACGGAGTCGCGCGCCAATTACCGCGATTTTTCGTCACGCCGGGAATTATCGATCACAGCTCGACGAATCTCGCGCGTTAATTGCCGCTTAAACTTTCCGCCGGGGAGAGGCTCGCTGCGTCGCCGGGAAATCGCGATGACGGCACACCTAAACGGTCCCGGCTAAGTGGAACACGATGTCGAGTCGGCGCGGGGGATAATGTAAGGGTAGCGACGTACATAACGAATCAATCATGTCACGGTAGCGCTCCGAGAGAGAAAGAGAGAGAGAGAGTTCTCGGTACTGTCACTTATCAAAGAAAGATCAGCGAGAGACCCGTAGCGACGCGACGATCGAGCGCAACCGCGGCCGATAGAATCGCGGAGAGAACGCGCTCGCACACACGCGTGTTGTTCCCGCGCGCTGATTGCACGAGCAATTAGCAAAAATTAATGCGCCGAGGAGAGGCGACTGCCGTGGTTTACGACAGTGTTCGAGTGGAAATTTAGCGTGTAGCGTGCGCGCGGCCGCGCTAATATGAATCACCTTGTTGTGCTCGCGCAATAATACAAGCGCTGTTCTCCCGCTCGCTCGCCTCGGCTGCTGGCAGGCGCGCGCGTCTCGCCTTTGTCCGTTAAGGACAATGAGATCGAATCGCGGTTTAATAAGGAGGTCGGCCGCCAGCGAGGGAACTTAACGTGATTAATGAGCGCCGCTATAAATCACGTCCGCTTGTTAGCGCCGGAAGACTTTTTCCCGCCGATCGTCCTCTAATGAACGGCGCCCGGAATTTCGAAAATCGCGCGCCGACTGCTGCTGAGGTTCGTCATCGTCGACGACGAGGAGGAGGAACGTCGGATTCCCCAGCGTGCTTAGAAACGCGAGTAATGCCACCGACAACGGACGGGGTCGACAATGGGATCTCGTCGAGAGCGATTGTTAGTGCTGATTAGAGAGAGCCACCACGAGGAGAGATCGCCGCCACCGTCGCCGACGTTCCACGAGAGTCCGTTAAATAACGCGCGCCGTAATGCCTCTCGTTCGCGTCACGCGGACGAAATAACGAGACTCGTGACGAAACACTGACTGCACGCGGAGGCTCGACGAGTGTGCAGCTGTGTTGCCGTGAAATAATCGGGAGATATGACAGGCGGAAACCGGACGAAAATCGTACTCTTCTCGTGTAATTTAGATAATAGGGAGAATCGCTACAAAAATTACCGAGACTTTTACGTAGACGCGCGTTCTCTCTCTCTCTCTTCCTCTCGGTACCGTTATCCGCCGAAACATTGACCTTTCCTCCCGAATCACCGTGTACTCGAGGGTGAATCTTCTGCTCCCATAGACGCGACAGAACACATCGACGTGTCTCGCTAATTAAGCTCCGCAAGTCCCGCTGCTCCTACAAAGTCTGCGGTAATGTAAACGCGAAAGCGAGCGAGCGAGCGACAAGATACGAAAGTGAGAGAGAGAGAGAGAGAGACGCGTAGGTGACCAGGTCAGGGACTTCTCATCCGCCCTGACCTCGCTCAACCTCGTCCGGCTTCTCCGCCTCCAGCCAGCCAACTACCCCCGCCATCCCCTCGCCAAAGCCGCCGCCGCCGTCGTCGAGTGGTGCTCCACGTGTGCCACCCGACAGCGTACGCTGTGCGTACTATACAACGCGTACCACTCGTAAAGAGCGCGCGGGGCGGTGTCTATCGGCGAAAGCGTCGTAAAACGCAGTAATTATAGCGCGGTAACGCAACCGCCATATTGCGAAAGATGATACCGCCGCGGCGATGAAAATGCTCCAGCCGCCGCGAGGGGAAATCGATAAACCTTCTCCTTTTCTCTCTCTCTCTCTCTCGGCGAAACCGAACAAACGGAGTACGCGCTAAACGGCTCTCCGGCGGAGGATCTTCCCTCTTCAGAGCAAGCTGATGAACTTTACGACGGGGAGCAAATTAATGGAGAATAAAAATTAACGGAGGATCGCGAGAAGGCGATACATAAGAGAGTTTCGCCGGAGGGGGAAGTCGCGATAACCACGCAAATATTTATATCCTTCGCTCGAGGCGAGATACCTGCCCGGTATCGCATCTCGGGGCTTTTTCACGCCTGGTGAGACACCCTAAATCCGTCAGAGGGTGCCTCGCGCGCAGGTGGAAGTCGGGGGAAGAAAGTGGATTTAGCGATTCTGCGAGGTAACTTCGCGTCCTGCTTGCGTACAAATACGAACAGCATCCTCCCCCCCTCCCGTAGGGGGTGCAGCAACACGGCCTACCAAGGGCCGGCGCGTAAACCACCAGTGGGTGCATCGCGATGAGAACACGGGCAAATATCGACGGTTACGGTATCCGCGCGCGAAAACACGGGCCGTTGCACGCGCGGCCGGTATTTATGAGCCGCGGCGCGAACTCGCGACGCGAATGGATGAAAGCAATTCGCGCGATCCTCGCGTCGCGTCGCGGTTCGGCTCGGGACGTCCAATCGAGCTTTTGATCCACTTAACTGACACACACACGATCGAGCGCACGTTCGAAATTCGTTGCGTACGTACCATGTATGAACGTTTCGAGCGGGCGAAAATTGCGCTCCGCGGCCGTTTCGTCGCACGTTATGAGGGCGCCTCTCTCCATCTTCGCGCCCGTGCTGTAAATTCGGATTTCACCGGCGACCCGCGATCCGGAGGCGAAGAGAAGAGGGGATAAAAACCGATTCTAACTGACAGTCGGAAATTTCAATCGAACCGATGAGTAAAGCTTTGGATTCAATCGCGATAGACGCGACGGTCGCAGGATAACGCACTCTTCGCAGGATTACTTCGTCTATCTAATTCGTAGAATCGTTTTTTGTAGAATTATAGAAGAAGTGGGGGTATATATAATATATATGGAATGTGCGAGTAATAGCGATATCTCTAAACTATTAAAGCCCGGTTTTGGATTGTCTGGTTAATTTCTGATCTGAAATTAACAACGTTGATGATGCAAAAATTGTGTTTTTCTATTCGTGATTAATCATGAAACTGATGGTTTTGTGTAATGGTGATTTTTAAAATTTAATGATTAACCCGTGATTAAAGAAATATAATTTTTACGTTATCATTGGATTAAGCTTAAATCGCAAGTTAACTAGAAAATGAAAAATCGAGTTAAATGTCGCAATCCAGCGGAAAGCAGTAGAATTATTAGCTGCTGGTAATGCGGCGAGTAATACGGAATAGTCCATGTCACCCGTCACTTTTTATGAGTATCGTATATTGTACATCCTATTGTTTCCTTCTTTTAGAATACCAAAGAAGCATATAGGTGACGTCGTTAAAAGACGTTTAACTAAACAATGGAATGAAATTAATACGATGTTACGTACATTTATATGACATTATAATCATATTATAACGGAAAGTATAAAAATATAAATTTATAATAAATAATAAAATAAATATATAATCATTAACTAGTCGGTCATTAAAATGCAACAAAATACGAGAAAAATTATTTTTCTGCAAGATTAACGAGGTACTCCGTTCTGTCCCACGTTATCCTTCCAAAATCTTCCCTCGGAAATCCTATCGATGTGACGTTAAACTTACCACAGATAAGTGAAATTTGTTAGAAACGTGTTAAAACGAACACTTGGCATTACAATTCAGCGAGTACAGTTATCTTGAATAGCTCCCGAGTTATCTTAAAGAAAAGTAGGAAAGCCTGTTCCATATTACTCGCACTTCCTCTATACGTAACGCGTGCGCGTGCATCGATCGTGTATACGATTCGTTACTCTTTACGCGCACCCGGAATACACGAGCGCCGGCGTGAATACGATTCAGCCGCGAAGCCCGAGACGTCGGCGTGCACCGCTAAAGATCGTTGCGACACAATGCGCTTTGTTGCGGCATGAATGACCCGCGGGGGTGCAGCCGGTCGGCGAAAAGAGAAGAGAGGCTCGGTAAAACCTGGACACGTCCGCGTTCGAGTTAAGCTTCTTACACGCGAAGAAATTCGACAATACCCGGAGCTACTTGCACTAGCGCCACGTAATCGTGAAAAGTATCACAGAGAGAAAGAGAGAGAGAGAGAGAGATAAAGAGTTTCCGTCGAACAATGGACGTTTGTGGAGCGCAACGATGCGGGATCCTACATACTTCCGGATGTTCGACGGTTGCTCACTTTTTTCGTAAACGATATTAATTAAGGGAACTTTCCTTTCTCTCTCGGAACTTTTCAGGTTACTTGAATATTCGTTTCAAAGTGTTCCACGGGCTCGGCAGTGCAAAGTGGGAAAATACGCGCGCACTGGGGGGCGATGATTAAAAATAGCTCGATCGGAAAAAAAAGGAGCCTCGTGAAATTTTCGGAAGGCTCTTTCTCGAAGCGCGCCCGTGTTTGCCTTTGATATCGCGCGCCCCAGGTTCGGGGCAAAAACAACGTCGGGGTCGCGATTCGCGAAAGGAGAGTGATGGGGAGGGGGATGAAGAGGGGGATTCAAACGACCTTTCTCGCCTCCGCTATACCCGCCTTCTCCCTTTTACGACACGCACACGTCCACATAAATATAACGGCGCGGTACACATCGCGAGTCGAAAAAAAAGGAGGGAAAAGAAGAAGGGTAGGAGGGGTCAGCGAACCGTTCGCGGGGGAGCAGAATGTCATTTTCTGCGGTTTTTGCCGAAGAAACGTATGTATACACAGGGTGTCCGGTAATTCATGGAGTACCGCTTGTGTACGAGCGGAATGGGTTAAACTGAGCGGAAAAGTCGCCCTCGACCATTTTGCAAACAACCACGTGAGATTTCGAGTCATTAATGATTGCAAATGGCCGTGTATAGAGGCTTCTTTAATTAATAATTCGAAAATTTGCGCGTTGCGTGCAAAATAGTGAAGAACTCCTTTGTTCGGAGCAGCCTAACCATGGAAAAAATGATTACATATGAATTTTGTCTATATACAACGTCCATATATAATTATATATGTCCTACATTAAAAAAAAACACGAATGTAATTGGAATAAATGCTTATGTTTACGCGGCCGCCCGCGATGTAAAGGCTCAATTCAATCAAAATATTTCTTCCGCTTTTCATTCAACAGTAATCTTATTTCGTGTGGACGTATATAATTATACATGTAGCCGTAGAGAGACAAAATTGACACATAAATTATATACGACTATATATAATTATATACAATTTTACACGATAATATATAATAATATATAATCATTTTTGCCAGGAATCTACAAACGACAATATGGCAGCTGTTGTATCTAACGACAGACATCAGATATATTGAACCTTGAACCTGTCGTTAATTCTTCATTAACTATAGCGATTTGTACAAAATTATGCAAAATGGTAGATGAATCTTCAATTCGGATTCACCCATTTTACGAGTTGCACGAGCCTCGACAAAATTATCGGACACCCTATATAGAGTGACCGCGCGCTGCCGTNGGGGGGGGGGGGGAATGTCTCGGAAGGGAAACGGCAATTTGCCGGAGTGATGCGCCTCCGACGAATTACAGACTCGCGAATTAAAAACGCGATTTTACGGCCGCTCGATCTCGGAATTGAAGCTGATACGTAAACCGCGCGAAACGTCCGTTTACGGACGAATGAATGTAGCGCGGGGCAATGAATAAAACTCGCGACAATCAATCTCTCAACAGCAGCGGCAGTGCCCATCGATACCGATTTCCCCGCTCCGGCAACAAACTGCGATCGTCCGCGGCGCGTCGACGGATAATTCAATAAAAACAGCGCCGACGACATCGGTCACAGGCACGAATGCGGGAGGCACAACAGCGGCAATTACTCATCCTCCATGGCCTGTGTCTCACGTAAACGACCGAGGCGGCAGCCCGTGAGAACGTCGTGCAGATTGTACACTCCTCTCGCAGGTAACTACTCGCCGATGACGGAACCGGCGGTCGAGCCGTGCAAATTCGCCCGGAGCGACGAAAAAGCCGCAATAATTTCGACGAGGCAGGTGGATCCTCTCTCTCTCTCTCTCTCTCTTTCTTTCTCCTCGTTTGAGGTTACGTGAGCCGCGGCACGTACGAGCTCCTTCCTCCTCTTCCCCCCTATTCCCCATCCGCTCGGCCACAGACGGAGGAAGATATATACGTGTTTCGCTCGACGGCAGCGACGGTGGATGTATCCGTCGACCGTTCGGACGACCGAAGAAGGGCTCGCTTCCGCCGCCAGTTTATCCGACAGCAGCCGGTCGGCAGGACCGAAATCTCTATTCCGTGGAGAGCCGTCGTCGTCAGATCGTTGGTATGAGCGCTGCACGCGCAGATCGCGGAGATTATTCGCTTCTTACGCGCCGGTAATACGCGATCTCCTCGCTGTTCTGCTCGCGCTCGGCTCGATTCCCCATTCCCGCGGAGTGTGCACAGTGGCTCGCGACCGGCGTACGAAGAGAATCGAGGATCAACGGCCGAGTCGGTGCACCTCCGACTCGATTACGTAATTCGTGCACATTAAAAAGTTTCTCGTTACTTAGCCAAGTAGACAATTCTGGTGAGGTACTGACTTTTTCTTATCTTTTTTTTTTCTTTATTTTAAAGAGTACCACATTGAGAAAAATTCATTAGTCACCGGGACAGAAGCTCTTTTGCTACTTAAAGGTCTGTTAGGGAGATAGATCGAAAAGTTACCGTTACTAGTAAGTTTATCATTTGATATTTTGACAAACTATTACCAAGCCAATAACCAATAATAATTTCCAATACGGAAGTGTTTGTTAGAGCGGCAAATTAAAAGTACGAATTATTTGCTCCCACTACGAGGTCATTTTTTCATCCTATATCTGCAAGCCATTTGTTGGTATTTTGTTAAATTAATAAAAATTTTTCTCTCAGCGTAGATGCGAATAAAATTTGATATTAATGAAATACTGATACCGACGAGATGATAGCAATGGACGAAGACTCGAAAGGCAGTATCGTAACTGTACAAATTCTCACGCGGAGAAATAATTTTACTGCTGTAGCGAAATCATCTCGTTGCTACTGCATATTCGTTGCGATAAAATTTACTTGACATAACCAAATGAGCGAATTATTCGTAACTAAAGCGGAAACAGTTTTATCGCAAGCATAGAAAAAATATTCTGTTGAGTAAATATTTGATATCCTTAAAACGCGTTAATTTGCTGCAAGAACAAAACAATGGGTTCACACGTTTACTAATTTGTCCTTGCGGCAAAATAATTTGTAGACTCAGCAAAATAATTCAGCGAACAGCAATTATTACTCTTAACAATCGTTTTGCTGTCCGCATAGTAACTGATGGATTTTGCCGCGACAGAGTAGAATTTGCCGCGCCAGCAAATTACCTTTCTCCGTGCAGTATTGCAAAAGTGTTAAAAATGATCGATTCCCAACACCGGGACAGTATCGATTCCCACAGCAATGATTATTGTCAACTTTTAATGTCATATGAGATGAAAAGCGTCATAGAGCGATGCAAACTCGATCGGGATCGAACTCTTGCGGCTTTCCTGCTTTGCCAGTCAACCATTATTACCACTGAGCTATTTAGGTTCCGCACGTTAGTGACATTTCCTGCTTTCTTATTTAAGACACTGGTATAACGCGAAACCCGCATACCTCAGTACTGAATTGTTAATTCGCCAGTCTCCAATAATAACAAATTGTATACGATTCCTACGTGGTACACGGAGAAAAATAATTGCGCTCTTGCGGATTTTGCTGTGACAGCGTAAAATTTGCCGCAATTGCCAGCAAATTACTTTCCTCCATGTATCTACAAGAAAGATCAATCATGTCGCCGCGACACGCATCCGTCGAGTTTGATCATCTGTGAAACGCACGATCGTGCGACTAGGTGTGCGCATTTTTACCACCTCCATTGACGAGGAGTTCAACGGATTCTCTGAATTACAATACGTTGCCTCCAACACTTTCTCCCTTTTAATATTCAAACGAACCTTTCCCGGCGAATATCATAACCCGATATTTCGATCAATAACTCGATAACGAAGCGGCTGCCGCAAAAGTACCTAATGACGAGAGAGAGGGAGAGAGAGAGAGCTCCTTGGTGGTCCGCTTCCGACGGACTTCAAAAACATTCCACATTTACCGTGACGCCGCGATTACCGTATTTAACGTGGAGTTTCCCCCGTCGCGAGCGCGCCTCCCAGATGACCGCCGACCGCCGTAATTGCGCGGTAACGAAAACACGGGCGAACGCGAAGCCGAATAAAAATAGGCTCGATGCAAATTAGAGGACCGCGCGAATTAACGTAAACACGAGACGGATTAATAAAAGCCACCTTGAGCCGCCTCGTGTTCGCGCTGAGTATTAAAATTGCCCCATCCTCCGTTGTTTCACAATTGTTCTTTCTCTCTCTCTCTCTTGTTCGCACGCGCGCGCCATGGGGTGCAAAAACGTGCAGGCGGTAAAAGGACGGCGAAGAAGAGCAAAAAAGTAGAGAAAGTAAAGAAGAAGAAGAGAGAGAGAGAGAGAGAAGGGAAAGAAATTGGTGGATGGAAGTCGACGGACCGGCGCATAGGCGGGGCAAAAATCAAGGGGGTAATGAAGAGGGCGGTGTGGGGCGAAAGGGCGCGTAAAAAGTCGTGCTTTTGCACGTAAAGGCTGCTGCCGTCTGCGCGACGGTACCTTCTCGCCTCTCCCCTCGATCCCCCGGCTTCCTTTCCATTTTAAAATGATACGTGCCTAGCATCGCTTTCCCGCGTTTTACCCGTCGTCGTTTCGCTCTATGCATGTGAAATTCGCATTAAGCGACCAACGGCAACGGGAAACGACACGACGACGACTGCGACGACCGGGGTCATAGATTCGCAGGTCGCGACGCCGAGTAATCCACGCGAGAGCGCGAAGCTTTCTTCTCTATTTCCCGCGGAACCGGTCGGAGCTGAATTGCTCGATATTCGTGCGACCTGACGCCGACTCCGTTCCCATCTCTTCCGTATTTGTAATCTGATACGAGGCACGTGTACGACATTGTCGCGCTCGTTTAGCTGCGTGTCAGCAGTGAGCTTCTAACCTTTCGCTCCAAGCACTAAATTTTAACGTAATTTCTAGGAAAAGGCGTTCCCCTCTCGGCACTACAAGACCACGTCGTAATTCCTACGATTTAAGCGTTATTGCGACTTTCGGCTGCGCGGTAAACGCTTTTTGCCAGAAATTACGTTACACTCGATCGCTTAGAGCAAAAAGCTAGAAGCTCGCCACACCTATTGCGGTCTCTCCGGTGAGACCGATGCGGTCGTAGGAGTGGTAATTAAATGGATCGAATTGAAGAACGTATCGTGTCGGGCATGCACGAGCGAAACGCCTGACCTTGTGACCCCGTTGCCGTTGAAATTTCAAAGCTGTCGAAAGCACCTACCACCGCGGGGCATTCTCTTATTGCTTTTTTTTTTCTTTCTTTGCCACCGAAAGCTAGCCGGTAAATATCGAATACACGATACCTACGAGCGCGGGAATTGGATATTTATTACCGAATTGCGCTGACGACGGCTATCAAGAGATTGGAAATATTACCGGATCGCTCCGGCGGAACAATAGCATTTACAGGGAGAGAAAGGAAAAGGGGAAAATCGAGGGAAAAGGGCGGTCCGATCAAACGCCTCGGGGCTGTTTACCAACGGCTGAGGTCTCCGATAACGAAATGTTTGTTCAATATCGTCCGGACGTCCGTATTCAAATGCGCCACACGTGTAATACGAAATAGCCGTAATGGAACGTTATTAAACGCGTACGCGGCTGGCATTATCGTCGCGCGTGGGTCTATGTTAATGACTATTCTCGTTTCTCGTGTAGAAATTTCATTCGGAATAAAAATGAGAAAGTTCCGATTATGACAAAACTGTAGACCGCCTCGAGAAATCGCGGAGTTCCACGAGCCTAGTCGAAATCCATCCACAACGAGTTTCCATCCATCCCACGAATCAATATTGTCGGCCAGAGGTTGGTAAATAACGGATTTAATCGTCGATTACATCCACGACACGTGCGCTTTACATAAAACACCGCTTATAACCGTCAAATAATATTTTTAATATTAGACAAGACAAGAAGACAACGGAAGATTCGAATGATCCCCGAATACCGATGGGCCACTGACGGTTGACTTTTAAACGAAGCTTCGTCGGAAGGAGAGGAAGGCGTCTTATTACTATTACACGCCTTATTATTATTCAACGCGCGCCTAAGATCTCAGGGTTTTCGCAACAGGCCGCAGAACTCGCGACCACCGTCGTCGTTTCTCTCTCCGTTGTCCATCAGCTTGGACGACGTGGCCGCTTTACGGTCGTTTTCCCCGAGAATCATGGACGCGGAGGACCGCGCGGAAGCGCGGCACGCACTCCAATTAATTTGCAACTTTGCTCCTAACGACGTCTACGAGCTTACGCCGCGCGTCGTCTGACAGATTTCTCGACTTGTCAAGGATGGGTTAACTCAACTCGGCCTGTTCCCGGCCACGTCGCGGATGTTTCGAGCCGAGTCGAGAGATGCCTCGCCGAGACATCCATAACGGCTTAACAGCTCCACACGATCTCCCCCACCCTCCATCCTCTCTCTCTCTCTCTCCCTCTCTTGCTCTCGTCGCTAATTAATTTATAACTTCGCGCTACCGTCAAGGCCCAACGTTTCATCCGCGCCTCGCAGATCGCTCGACGAAGATACACACGCCTCGGTCAATTAATGCACGACCGACGGTTCCGCGAAATCGGACAAACGGTCGCCCCGCTGGTCTTGAAAAAACCAAACATTCGTATCGAGATTTCGCACTCGCTCATCGAGTCGTCCGACGAAGGTGAATTTCCGCTTGGATGGAAAAACGTCGCGCATAATCGATCACTCGTGCGCGCGCGCGTGGGAAGGCAAAAAGACGCTGAAGTACGATTAATATACTCGGCAAATAACGCGCGACGCGAATGTGCATCGTTAATACAGCCGGGAATGATTAAAGCGATTCTGGCTCGCAAACGCGGACGGACTCGGCGATCGGAGGGAGCGCGAGGTAATTCAGGATTTCAGGATCGCTTTGTGAGGAGAATCGTGTAGCGAGGATCACCTCCGAGCGATCTGACCGATTCGCGCCCGCCCCGTGAGAACCTGCCAATGGAAGACGGCTGCACAGCAGCAGCAACACTCGAAGGCATCCCGATTACACACGGCATCCTCCTCAAACAGCTCCATAACCCGAGCTAAGCCCGGAAGATGGGCTATCAGTATCGGCGAGGACTGAACCACAATTTCCGCGCGGTATCACCTGTTGTAAGTGACCTGCGCTCCGCGTACACATTGTATACGCAAGCTCGTGCGTGTTCGGAATAAAAGAGTCTCTCGCCGTAAAACAGTCGTCGCACGATCCGATCGTCGTCGCGTTTTGATACGAGACGTCTCTCATCTCGGTCGACGTGAGCTCCCGTGAGGAGACCGTCTCTGTTCCTCTTCGAGGTGGGTCTCCGCGAAATTTATATGAAAATAGCGGCCGGCGAGAGAGGACTCAGTCTCCCATCGGGGGAGAATTGAATTCGGAGAAAAATTATGAATCGTACTTGATGACATTCATTTGACCATAGTTACGCAAGAAGGATCCAACTCACAAAATTGTGATTTTTCAGATTTTGTTACCAATGAGCGCCCGAGTCGAAATTTTTAATTCTACGTTAAGTCTTCAAGTGGAGAAAAGAGAAGTTCCCGCTTGCAGCGCTCAAAGGAACACAATAGAAGACCTCCGAACACTTAATGTAGAAATAAATTAGACTTGAACCAAAACTAAAACTTCGACTACGATGATCTAAAATAAAAAGATCCAAATCCTACAGGAGCCTTAAAAATGAACTAAAAACAATGTTTATTTTCTACCAGTGCCATTGTTTACCAATTGCGTCTTTTTTACCAGTTTTTTTTTAATGATTAAGCTTATCAAGGAATACCTTTAAAGAGGAGAAAATGGATTGCTTGACTTCTTGAACGATCGCGAAGAACCTCGGTGCTACTTTCTAAGTCATGTATCAAATTTTCGCCTTCATTTTTCTCGAAACGTACTCCATGCCAGTTNCACATATATATATATATATTATTTCTATTATATATTATATATTTTATATATATATTATTTCTTGTTTTATATATATATATATATATTAAACAAGAAATAATTAAATACGCTAGCGTGGGTGGAGAAAAGCTTCGACATCGCGATTATCGATGGGCAGGCGGCCGGAGGCCTGATCTATGGTAAAAAATCTGTCGCGCCTGTACGATGCCGGTGTAAACGCCGTGGAGGGATTACGAGGAGAGCTCGCCTCGAACGACGAGAGAGAGAGAGAGAGAGAGAGGAACTAAAGTTAGCTCGGCCGTAGCGATAGGGCGATAAATCACTCCGAAACGTCGAAGATAAAGCGCAGACGGTATTCCGCGAGGTTAGTAATCATGGCCGGGTGGAGAGACAAACGGCCCACTCATCATTACGCCGCCGTATGTTTGCTACCGAAGTAGTGCAAGCTCTCTCGCGCTCACCGCCGGGAGACCGTGACTTTAACTGCGCGCCGATCGCGCGTTACAAGGTCGTGGTGGCGGCTCGTCTCTTTGCGAGGAAAACGCATCGATCGTGACAACAGTGTATCGTCTGACAAACGACACGGGGAAAACGAACGGGGGAGAACGACGAAGGCTGCCGTCCGATGCGAAATTGCGGTACGCGAATCGCGTGCGATACGTAGTTGTACAATGCCGTCGTGACAAAAATAGCGTTCATATCGTTACTGCTTTAAAACGCGGCCATTACGCAGTTAGTGTTAATAGCAGTGAAATGACGGAGAGGAAAGTTTGGGGGAACCGCGGCGGCGAAATTGCTCGGAGCGCTCCGAGGTGAGTTAACTTTTCATCCCCCTGACGAACCGGTTTAATTTCCGCAAATATTTCGCGACTCGATCCCCGCGAACGACAATTCGCCGTTTAAGGTTAAACTTAAGGTTCCCCGAGAGGAACCTTTTCGGGGCTCGAGAAGTCTCGGCGCGCTCGCGCGATCCATGAAGACGTTAAAGTCACTAATCACGACGACGATGGTGATTTCTTCGTCGACGCGACGCGGAGTTGGTTAGCGCTCGCCATCTATCGTTCCACTCACCCGTGATTATTCTTCCCCCCTCCCACTCTCCCCCCCGAACCCCGCGCGACAGTCTCGACGACCGAGACCCCTACCTTTATTTTTTTTTTTCACCGTCGCCTCCAGTCAGCTCGCGACGATCCACTACGCTCACGACGTCCTTCGTCCTTTTTCCACCCCCTTAACCACCCGGCATCCACTTTATCCTCTCGCGCCCTGAACGTCTCTCCCCTTCTTCTCCTCCTCCGTCTCCTCGACCCTCTTTCCTCCCACCCTCCTCGCTCGAGCACAGACGCGACTCCGACTTTTTCTTTCATCCCTAAGCCCGCGCCCTTTCTCTCTACCTTCCTAAATGCTCTATCTCTCTTCTCACCTCCCTTCCCCCCTCGCCTTCCCATCTTCGCCTCGACGGACTCGATCTCGCGCAATCTCGCTTCGGCATCCTTGCGTAACCCTCAGACGCCAGACGTCTATAAGCGAAGGCGAGGAAGGACGAAGGACGAAATTACATCGGGACCGATCACGCACGTCGCTCGTGTTATATTTATAGAAGCCGTGCCGTGGCCTTCTCGGTCACGGGTCCTGGCGGAAATGGTATTAGGATAGCATGCATATCGTCCTGACACGCGACATATATCCGACAGAAATCGGATTGTCGGCTTTTATCACTGCAATACGGTATTTAAATGATCGCGCACGGATTTAGACCGAGAGAGAGATTGAAGTTAAGAAGCGGCGTCTCCTCGCGCGCGCGCGAACACGGATTATTAATTTATATAATTAATTCAATTCATTTATTTTTTCGGTAACGTGAATCTTTTACCAGCCGACGGAACTCGATTAAATACGAAAAAACCCCCGACCGAGTATGTGACGGTGACGATACCGTTTCTCCCCGCTTCGAATTTCGAGGTTTTCGTAACGGGTTTTCAGAACCGAATAACGAAAATAGTAGCAGTGCGAAGGTATCAACTTGACACACACGTTATTAACAATAAATCTGCGTAGGAAATATTTAGTGCGGCAGGTGTGTGAGATTGCAGACGGACAGAACGAACGAATGAGAGAGAGAGAGAGAGAAAGAGATGAGGGTGAAATAAAGAGTGCGAGAGAGAAATCGGATTAAAGTTAAAAAACTCGCATCCCCGGCAGAAGTATAGTGGCTGTTGCGGGGACACGCTCGCGAGCAATAAAGTAAGCGGAGTAAATTGAAGCGAATGAGAATTCGCCGCGATCGCGAGTCCGGCGAGCGAGATTCCCAATTAAAAAATCGCTTCATCCTCTGATCCTGTTCACCGGCCGTTATAATATTTCGTCCTCGGAAATGTCGCTCTCGTTCCTCCGCCGCCTTTCCCCGCGAATTCCGAGCGAGAGCTACCCGATCGCAGAGTCCAACGCGAGCCTGCCGCGTACAAACCGTTATTTCGACGACGACAATTAAAAACACAGTGAATAGAAGGGCAAAGGGGAAATGGGCGGGGGGTGGGGGGAGAGCCTACGGGAAACGCGTTATCAGCGAAATTAATTGGCCGCGACTCCGGAAATATTCTAACGAGACGCCGCGACGTCGCGTGGGTATACACGGTTAAATGCGCAATTGACATCGGCGAAGAAGTTACCTAATGGCGCGGAGATTAGCGAGGGAAGCCCCGCCCGTGAGATGCGTTCGTGAGCGTACACGTCGAGTAATAAGAATCAATTTCCGTAACCGATAGACTAATAGACCGAGGTTTCCTTCCTACCATAATTCATCGTCGTAGCCTTCGTTCGTTCGTTCGTTCGTTCGCGCGCACATGCCATTCTTCCGGTGTTCTCGAGCGCGCTTACGCCCGGCCTTGGTTTCCCAAATCGACCGAAATTAATTGAGAGACGTTGTTATTAAATAATGGAAGGCCATTCCAACCCGAACTCGCTGCATCGTGATAAAGAGAATAGTGGTGTTTAAGAGGATGACAAGTCGATGACAAACGTGATAAGCGCCGATAACAAAGAGGCGATCCTCAAAATGGTATGTTGCGCGTGACATAAGTGTGAATGCAATGAAAGCGTTACTTTGTTTCAACATATCTGAGGGAATAGCTAATCGAGATATATAAAAATGTTCCTGCAAACTTTTCCTATCTTTTTAAAATTTTTAATTTAATTAAAAGGTTATAAGAAATGTTTTTCAGAATTTTTCTGATTGGAGCATTGACACATTCGGTATGCCACACAAACTGTAGCACTTCACACAATAAAAAATATTTTGTACTTGTGTTAAAACCCTTGTTAAAATGCCTAACATATCCGTGTGTTAATTTAATATTGTGTTCATGTTACCTCGATATTTTATGTTGAGTTGATTCAACATGTGTAAATGTTAAAATAACACATTTTATATTTCAGTGTCAATTAACGTATTTTAACTTTTGAGTTAATTGTTTAACGTAATATTAGTGTCCTTTCAATATACACATTCATATTCATATATGTATTATTCATCTTGAATTAAATTAATTTCGGTATATGTGAAACGTATTAAATTTGACATAAAATTTTTTACCGTGCAATATCAGGTCAATATTTGGGCTGACAGCTGGGGATATCAGTTTTGAAAAATTTTCATCGTTCTCACCGCATATCGAGGGCGTACTTTCACTTGCGTAAAATCATTCATAATTCTGTGCGGTTAATACGACATGCACTTTGCGGGGGGAAAAATCGCTATTTTACCGGTGAATTCCCGAGCATGGAACCCCTAACAATCACACACGCTTAATATGATTATAATCGCGTAATAAACGTGCTAAATCTCGAAATTTTTCCCGCGAAAATACGCACGATACATGGTGCCACGCCAAATGGTCACGTGGTCTTCGTCGCGCGTTTATTACGAGTAAAATTCATCTCGTCGCAAATGAAGCCCATGCAGATTGGCTCGCATCCTATTCCGCTTATTCCATACAGGATTATATATCACTGGAACGTGGACGCGCAACGGGAGCGAGCGGGACGACCGCGACGTGCGCGTCGCTCATCGCGGCGGAACTTTGCACGGGGGCTTTCAGAGGCTGCTGCTCCCGATGCGCGTCGATATGTTGCCGGGACGATTGATGCCTGACACCGGATGACGACGCCACCGAATACACACCGCGTCATAACGCGAACCGTCCTGACCTACGACAGTTTCAGCGGCGGTAACGGCGCTGCTCCGCGGAAACGCACCGGCGGCTACGAGGAACTCGAATTAAATCCGCCCCTCTCGTCGACGCGGTCATTTACGCGACGCAATGGCAGCGCGCGCGAGCGCAACACTGGCAGAGTAGGAAATGATCGGAAATTAGGAGCAATGCTGCCGACGATAATAAAGAGTCGTGAAGGATGGGCGAGTCCGAGTTCGAAGGGACTCCGTGCAATTTAATCTGACTGGTGGATTCGGAATGCCCTGCCTCGGGTCTGAATACTTGGATCCGGGGCGGAAATTTATTTATCTCAAAGCGAAGCGATAACTATCGCTACTTTGAGAAAAGTACTTGGAAATTTATTTACGGGATACAAGGTTTATTTGCATGAAGTGGAATTTCGTAGAAATAAATCTTATTTCTATGTGAAATCGACCTTATATCCCACAAATAAATGTTTCAAGTATTTTTCTCAATGTACATTCGAACATTTTCAAAAAGCAGAAGCATTTTGTTATCGACTGGATGAAGATGAAAAAGATTAACGTTTACAAAAGGTGTTCGAAGTGATGAATCGATGGAATTTGTTAAACACATTTTTCACCTATTCTGAATATTTCGAAAATATTCAAGGTGGTACACTTGAAAAGAGAGCGCTACATTCAAATAAATATTTGACAAAGACTATCGGGGGAATTAATTTACGTGGATTATGCTTATATGTACTTGGAATGCAGCACACTGAAAGAAAAAATGCTACACTCAGGTAATATTTACTCGATCCAAGTATTGACTCGAAAGTATTACCCTCAGCGATTATTTATTTAAACCGTGAATTCCTTCTGTCAGGGCGCAATAGTTGTTCCTCATCCTCCACATACTATAATATCCCACGAAAGTAGCGATATCGGGCATTTACTTGAGGTATCTCCCTTGTACATACGCACGTATTTCCCCGGGCGCAATGATAATTCCACGGGATTCCAACGGCAAAGATACGTCCTGTAGACCGGCGTAGTTCGACGAGATAACAAAGGAACGCGATAAAACCTGTTGGTTTGACGGAAAGAGAGGACAAATTATCAGTGAGTAAACAGCCCAACCGATGGGACGGGTATCGGCGATGGGCGCATCGAGTGGAACCGTAGCGCGATTAAACATGAGAGAGACGTCCCGCTACCGGAATGCATTACAACCGCTCGCGTCGTTGAGCTTCGTGCTCCGTTCGACTTTAAATATTGCAGTTTACGTCTCGTCAATTACGTCC
Organism: Dinoponera quadriceps; assembly: GCF_001313825.1. Classification (NCBI taxonomy): domain Eukaryota; kingdom Metazoa; phylum Arthropoda; class Insecta; order Hymenoptera; family Formicidae; genus Dinoponera; species Dinoponera quadriceps. Next base: position 267,780 of record NW_014563549.1, on the reverse strand, counting down.
CATTAAGCTCGGTATCTCCGCCTTAACGAAGCCGGATCATTTTTAGCCGTATATTTAGCGGTATCATCAGATCGTTCGATACGGTAAATACAATCTCGATACCGCCGGCCTTCGCTGATGTAAAATCGAATTGCTATTTTCTACCCCATCCCCCCCCCCTGCTTTCTCTCCCCACCTGCACAGTAAGTGCAATGACTCCCGGCATGTCGTATGCGTTCGCCGGGCGTGCACATGTGTACGCGCGGCGCACGTGCCGATCGTGTTCCGCGTGCTGGTCGACATCTCCTCCCGCATGTCCATTGGCGAAGATAAAAAGAATCGGCAAAATCGCGTTAGTACGATCGTCGGGCGAAGAGGTCGACGCGGAGGCAGGTCGTTCTCGACGGGGAAGTCGACGGGGAACTGACTGAGCATGCTCGCGAAAACGGGGTACCAGAATCGACGGAGCGGCGCGGTGCATCGCGCGATAAAGGAGTGCGAGTACCGCGAGAGCGAGAGAGAGAGAGAGAGAGAGAGCGCACGAGGAGGAAGCGAGTCGTTAATTTCGTTAAGCGAGAGTTTCTACTCCGACGCGGGAGTTCTGCGTGAGTTAAGTCGTGGGAAACTTCGAGGTGCACCCTCTCTCTCTCTCTCTCTCTCCCTCTTTCCCCCCTTCCCCGTATCCGCGCTGCGAAGGAAGAAGCTTGAAAATAACGCGCGAAGAAGTGGCGAAATATCATTAGCCCGCGATGCGATAAACATCGCGCGGGAAACGCGAAGAGAAATACACGCACCGAAAGTCTTATTTCGTTCCGAACGAGATCGAAGAACAAAGTCGGAACGCTTCAGATATTTCGATGAGGGGGAAGGATATTAACCCCCGCAAAGAAAGGTAGAAATCATTCATGTCCAGCAACACGTTTATTTATTATACTATATGATTTTTAAAAAATACGTTCTTGCTCATTATTCCACATGATTTTTATATCCTTTCCTTTTGTTTTAATTTAAAAAAATACATATTCATATGTTTGGGCCATTCACAGCGCTACCAGCCAGCTATCGGAACAAAAAAAAGTGAAACAGTGACTGCTTTCTGGCAAAAAAAGTGACGAAATGTGATCTCTCAGGCATCGAAATGATGACGATAAGTGATATTTTTTGTCAAATTTTGACTAAAAGTATTTAAGCGAAAAAGTAACATTTCTACCTTCTCAGGTTTATCTATGGACAGCTTAACGTAGAAAATTCTTTTCATAATACGATTTGAAAGTTCATAACAAAGAAACTAAAGACACGAACGATACAAGTACACTTTTGGAGTGGTTTTACTAAGAAAAGACAGCAAAAAAAAAATATATATATATATAAAACGCCTATATTTTATAAATTTAATGGCAACTCTGGAAAAACGTGGCAATAGTCATCCAGTTTCGGACGATAGTGAATTGTCTAGTGACTTGTAAAGAAAAAGTGACAAGAGGTGACTCAAGTGACTGGATGGTTGCACGCATGACCCCATCTTTCCTGGCGAGAGTTAAAACACAGCGCGAGTTCAGGGCGAATTCGATGAACCGCGGAGAGTAGCGCGATTGAAATTGCGATCGCGCTATGCGATAGATGGGCGCAGGCGGGAATAGTTAACGGCCGAGACAAAAGGGGTGAATCGCGTGCCGGGACGACAACGAGCGAAACTAAACGCGAAGCTAAACTAAACGGAGGGCGAAAGGGGTGAGTGAGCGAGTGCGACAAACGAAGGAAGGGAATTATCCAAATTCACGACGGACATTAGTGAGGTTAAGCGGCCGCTACGGCTAAATTCGAACGGTGGACTCGTGCCAAGGGTGCGATTAATTAACCGCCCCCGCCGCCCCGCCGCCCCCGATCGATGGCGCACCCCCGAAACGACGGGCACGGGGAGAGTTTCGAGAGGCGAGCGACGATGTACCGAACTATTCGAGTCCGTCGCGACGCAAATAGAGCGCGAATCGACCTGGCAAGGTGGACGANGCGGAAGAGGGTGGGAATTACAACGAGGGATGGTGGATGCGCCGATGCGATCGCCGCTGTGGTTCTCGCGGGGAACATTAGGGCCGCTATAAATTTAATCGAGCCTTCATACTCTTTCTTTTCCGATATATCGCACAGCCCGCGTTAGCATCACAATGTTACCGGCGTTACTATTGCGGTATTCATCGCGATAATCCAACAAACGAGTTCTCACGAGACACAAACAAGCGGGAATCGATGCGAACGATTAAAGAGGATTTATAAAAAGTACGCGAAATTATTTATTTACGGGAGACTTCTCAGTATTCTTTTTTTCCCTCCCGCGAAGCGGGAGTACCGCCTTTGAATTATCCACGCCGGTGTAGGAACGAGAGCGAAAATAAATCGGCTTTTCGATGAATGCCGCCGGAATGTTGCAATAATTCTCGTGCGGACGTCGATTTGATAATCTCGCGTAAATGTGCTCGCTCGCGATAATAACACGGGCTTTTCACGATGGCAGTTATGAATACGGTCTGTCGGCCCTCCTGAAGCTCTCCCGGGCTTTATTGCATAAAAATTTTAAGTGCGACTTAATTTCATTACGGCGGCTACGCCAACTCTCCGCCCTCTATATCATCCGGTTATTTTCCTGATTAAGAAATTTCCCTCCCGAGAATAAACGCGAAACACTTCCCCCCCCCCCACCTCCCGACATTCGCTCTAATGCGATTAACATTGCTGTACTGCGCGGTGTTTCGCAGGTTTCTACGGTATATATCAACTTGTCATTCGCGCGGCTTATCATTACGCATTCCCGCAATCAGTCGATCGACCGACATATCCCCTACCTTAACGCGTTACGTATTAATATACTCGACCGTGTTACTGGTTCATCTATTTCTATTCAAGAGAGAACGAGAGAAAGAAACTCGTCGAAATCTTTTCTCCCCCCGCGCAACGAAAAATTTCACATGTTCCAAACGGTTCCGCGCGCAAACTTTTGCGTTAATTTCACGGAAGATGAATATATTGAAAAGGAACGCAAATATTATGTCAGAAATTGATATCAAATTAAAATACGTTAATCGATGCAAAATTAAAATATACGTTAATCGATGCTGCAGTATAAAATGTGTTATTTTATTACTTACACCGAATATCGACGATTGAATATCGACACGAAATATTGAGATAACATAAACACGCAATATGTGAAATTAACGCGCGCGAGCGTTGTTAAAAATTTAACGCGACAATTTCAGCAAGAACGATTCCAACACGAGTGCAAAATATTCTTTTCGCCGTGAACAAAACGACAAAACTCCGTTAAGGACCTCTGATCTTGAAACGGGAGAGAATGAATACGCGTGAGTTAATCGCAACACCCTCGCGCGAGTTAACGCGCGACTTACAAACGGTCTACGCCGCACACGCCCGCTTTTATTTCACCCACGTCTGGCCGCGACGTCACCATGCGAGAACCAGAGTACACAACCGGGTGTACCGCTATACCGTAATGCCTGTGATTATTATTTTCCAATAAAGTGGGGAAAAAGGTGCTAAAGAACAAAATACCGGGAAGATTATACGATTGCGCGCGCGCCGCCGCACGTATATATGTGCACAGTAGCGAAGGGGGAGGGGAAGAAGGAAGGGGATGAGAAAGGGAGGACAACCCACGCACATTTCAGCGTTATCCGGTATCTCGGGTAATTTTCCAGCAGCGTGTACCACCACCGAACGTGGGTTACCGACCCATTGTTTATTTCCTCCAGTAGTCCTCGAGTTTCTCTCCGTCTCTCGCACCATTCTGTCTCCTCATCTCGCCCCCCTGACCCTCCCCGCGTGCCCCTCTGCATCCGATCCAACCCTTCTCTCTCTCTCTCTCTCTCTATCTTTCCTTCCTCGCTCTTACTACCTTACTACGACTCTCGTCAAGCCACCGCATTATCCCACCCTCTCACACACCGGTATTGATTCCGTCATACCACCCCCGCCGTGAGACCCAGGCTTGCTCTCTCGCTCGTGGCTGTGAGCGTGCATTCGTGCTCGCGCGCGTGTTTATGTGTGTGTGTGTCGGCGCCGGCCGTCGTGCTTCTCTCTCTCTCTCTCTCTCTCTCTCTGTGTGCGTGTGTTTCGCCACCGAGCACACTCCCATCCTTCCCTCGATGTGGGCGGCGTGGCACGGTCAAAGCGGCCAAAGCGGAAAGGGGATGAAGAAGAGAAACCGGGGGAGAAAGAGTACGACGTGAAGGACGGGGGGAGGAGAGGGGAAAGTCAGAGTCGATGGGGTCCGGTTTAATAAATTACGTTAAATAATAGCTCGAGCCGGCGGACTACGACACGCCACACGTGTAGTAAGGCATGCATGCATATGTGTGCGCGTAACGGAAACGTAACGTGCGCGTGTCACGATTACAATGTCGGAAACGTACGCGCGTACGGCAGAAAGTCCGTCTTCTTTCTCTCTCTCTCTCTCTCTCTCTCTCTCTCTCTCTCTCTCCCTTTCTCTATCATTTTCTCCAACTCTATCGCGGTATTAGAATCGGTTCGAGCTTACGCCACGGCAAATTTCAGCGTAATGCATATTTACGCGCGCAAATATGCCGACGCTGTTTTGCGTGTGTGAACAGTTAATCGCATAAATATTAATTCTCGCGCGCGGTAAACGGTCAACGGAGGAATTTCGTTGCCGATATTCGAGCAGAGCCGCTAACAATGCGGTCGAGTAGGATAAAACGCGAGAGACAGAGAGAGAGAGAGAGAGGGGGGCGGAAAGCATATCGCGCGAGTGCTGCACAGAGCACCCGCTTAGATAATATTTGCTCGGCCGTTTTAATTCGCCGTAATTGTACATTCCGCGCATCGATGTTCGAAGATTTTCTCTTTCTCTCATTTAAACGCGGCGGCGCGCTCTTCGGTCCCCGCCACGAGTTCGGCGCGCCGCCGGCAGCCGGGGAGGGTTAAATAATGGAAAACGTTAAAGTTTCAGAGCTCATCGCCGTTGTACACACGCTGCATAATTGCATATTTTGCACGGTATCTTAATCAATTATGCACGATTCGATGGAGAGAGGCTCGCACAAACGTGTGCATTTTAAACGCGTGTGCATTTTGTCGCGGCAAATCAAACAAAGCTTATACATTTAATTAACACATATATACACTGGCTGGCGTCGTCCGGGCGCGGGCAACGTTGAATTGCTTCCACGTGAAAAGTGCGTTTCACGGATAAACGCTTTCGGACGCGGGTTAATTAATTATATGTACCGTTACGCAATAATTCGCTGTCCTTCGCGCGCGCGGGGGAGAAGCTTGTGAATCGTCACGATGCGTTGTATCGCGTCGCGCGGCATTTTCGTCTAAACGATTATTATAGTCGCGCTGCTAAAAGTATACAGCGCGACACAAACGGTTTCCGCCACAACGCCGTCGGCGGTTAATTATAAAACCCAATCATGATTTTGTAACGGGAATACGATACGCGCGCGCGCGATTTACCGTGCCAATAACAATAATACGACAATGTGTAATTATTTAATAATTAACTCGCGATTTATCTCCTCTGTTAAATGGTCCTGCCGTGAATTGGTCCAACAAAGCTCGCGGTGCTCGCTTGATCGGAAATTCCGCGCAGAAACAACAATAGTCCATTCGTTCGAAGGAACAAGTCTCGATGTATTTCTTTTGCAAGTCCATCAAGAAACTTTCCTCTGAATACAGAGAGGAAAAGATTATTATTACTATCAAATCTTAACTCACACTTAACTATTGTTCCCTCGAGCTTGCAATTATTCGGAGAAAAGTAACTTTGCTGTTGCAATGAAATCACACATAGTTGCTACCGCATACTCGTTGCAAAAGCTATAAAATTTAGTTGGCATAATCAAATTAGCTTACTCGTAATTAGAGCAGATGCAGTTTTGTTACCGAGAAAATTCTGCTGAGTGAATTTGTCCCCAGGACACGTTAATTTGCTGTTAGAACCAAATAGTACCCTCCTATGTATTTACTAATTTTTTTACAGCAAAATAATTTTCGCAAAATAATTTAAATAATCGAGCGAGTAGCAATTAGTATTCTTAACAAATCGTTTTGCTGTTCATACACAGTAAAAAAACATTTTGTACTTGTGTTAACCTTATTAATAAATTTTATGTTAAATTTTTAACATACTCGTATGTTAATTTAACATGTTGTGTTTATGTTATCTCAATATATATATATATATTTTGTATCGAGTCTCGATATTCAACATGTACAAGTGTTAAAATAACACATTTTATACTTCAGTGTCGATTAATATATTACAGATGTTATAATTGTGTTAATTTTTGGCATAACATTTGTGTTATCTTTCCAACATATCCATCTTACGTTAAATTAACACGAAAAATCGCGTGGACCGAACGTGCGAAATGTGTGAAATTTAACGCAAGATTTTACTACGTATGGGTAACCGAGAGATTTTGTTGCGACGGTAAATAAAATTTACCGCGCCAGCAAATTGGTTTCCTCCGTGCAGTCTCCCCGAGCTCGAAGGAAGCGGATTCGGTGTCGCGACGGAGCCTTCGATCGGGAACAGCCGCGATAATAGCGTAAGTGTCGAAATGCCGGGGCGTTTAACGACTTGCGAATCGCGCTGGCCGCGTACGACATAATTATCGTTTCGCACGCGAATCTACCCGCGATAAACCGCGAAAACACGCGAGCAGCGTGGCGACAAAAGCGCCGGCGACAGCGGCGGCTTATAAAAAGCATAAATCGCGGAATCCGCAAAAACCGGGGGAGAAACGCGGCGTGCGGACGGGCGCAACAATGGCGTTACGAGCGGATTACCGGTGAGAGAGATCGGGCACGAAACGGCGAACTGTCTGGGTGCGATGCAAATTCGGGAGATACAGGACATATGTAAATCTCACCCGGGCCGGAGGAGCTGCACGAAAATCGGGGCGACTTAAAGAAGGGGGAGACACGGCGGAACGGGGGCCGCTGCTGCTGCTCTGCTCCTCCTCGACTTCTTCATCCCCTTAAAATTCAACCCGGTATTCTTCTCGGGACAGATTTGAATAATGTAGTAGGCGACGAGGGATGGCCGAGAGAAGAGCACGCGTTGCCCCCCCCCCCTCCCCTGCCCGTCATTCTTTCACCCCACCTCCTCCTTCTCTTTTACTCCCCCCGACCTCGGAAATCCAAAACTTAAAAGCCGCACGACGAAACTGCAGGAGAGAGGGAGACGGAACGCGCACGCGAGAAAGATGAAGAGGGTACGACGTTTTCAGGATTTCTCCATAGTTCCCTCGCGCGGAGCATTAAGGTCATTAAGAGCGATCCGAAAAGCTCAACACCGGCTTTCTTTGGAAGACGCTTCTCCCGCTGCCATCGAAGTCCCGTTATCGCGATGACAGTCGATTTAACTTGAAAACGCGGAGAATTTACGGGCGTGCTTATGCGAGCGTCCCGCGCAGTGCGTCGAACGGGATTTCGCCCCCTCCTCTCTTCCCCACCCCCCCTCTCGCCGCCCTCCCCACCCTTCCATCGCTCGTATCTCACACGCGCAAGTCGACGTCCTGAAAAACACTCGCTTTCGTTCACGATCAAGAGAGGACGTGTCTCTCTCGGAGTTGGAAGAACCGATGTCGTTGACCGGGACTTGTCGATAGAGAGAAGCAAATCTCTCCATCAATCGGCTAATTTCGATTATACGGAATATTCAGCGTTATTCATAACGGTCCGCGGAACGGGACGTTTCCGAGAGTTAAAAAAAAAAGTTGGGAGGTAAACGTCCATCCGTTTCGTGCAAGCCTACCTGCAGCGAAGAGAATTGAGAAACAAAATTTGGTTTTTGTGGAAAGTCAAGGTCACCTTGAATTATTTTTCTTAATATGTATAAAATGTTGAGGATTTTGAGACGGATTCAACGCGCTATCGGAGGTATCGCTTTTATTGACATTCAATGTCAAATCTGCAGCATTATTTTAAGTAACGGTACTTATAAGCTCTGACTAGAAATGTAAACATAAACACCGGGAACTGTCTGGGAACTATTTTCGCGTTGTAAACACATAATGTCCACGCGAAAATAGTTTCCCGAACAACTTTCGGCGTTTATGTTGTTTACATTTCCAGTCAGAGCTTGTAAGTACTGCCACTTAAAATAATGTTGCCAATTTGACATTGAATATCGATGAATGTGACGTTCCCGATAGTGCGTTGAATTCATCTTAAAGTCCCCTGCAATATTACGAAAAGGTTGATTTTTTACGAAAAATTGCTTTCTAACTTTTCTTATCACAAGCTGTAGCTTGCGTGAATCAGATGAATGATTCACCTTTTGACTTTTCCTCAACTGTCCTAAGAAGCTCGCCTGAAAATCGCGCGGATAACGGCCGCTGTGCTGGACACCCGGTACAAGTTTTCGATTAAACGTACTTGAGAGATCAACGAATGAATGACAAGCTCTCCTCGTTAATTTAATTGCTAATGACTAGTTTCACCGCTGGATTCCCGCCGGAGTCGCGTGTAAAAGGAGACGAAGAATAACTTAGCCGAGATTAAAATCTTAGATAGCACGCGCTTTTCCCTCGCATAAGATTAACATAAAATTATAACGAAGACGATTTAAAATCTCAACGAGACGCGACGTCAATGTTAAAAAAGGGAAGAAGGAGGGGAGGAGGGACGGAGAGAAAAATCCCCGTTGCAAGTTTGCGTTCGCTACCGCGTGAGAAAGGTCCTCCCGGCGCCGATTCGATATAACGCAACGCTTCCAACAGCAACGAGAGCCGGTATAGTCCTTCCGTCAGGACTACCGGTTTTCAGCGGCCGCGCATGAAAATCGAAGCACGTTCCGCTCGGCCGCGATCGATCCTATTACCGTTCTCCTCGCGGCGTCGTTCTCCTGTCCGCGTCATAAATTGCCCCGGTAAACATGTTCCTTCCCAAGTCCGACGTTCAGGATTCTCTCCGGCCGAGCGTACAATGGCGAATGACAAATGAGCGAGAGACAGAGAGCGAAATAAACGCGCGCGGGAATCGCCGATGGTGTCGTGGGACGACGAAGACGGCCGCGAGGATCCTCCCTTCCTCTCTCTCTCCCTCCTGTTCGTGGGAATTTCTCGGTTAAGGAGAAAATACGATTATTTCCGCCGCGCGGATCTCTCTCTACCCGACCGCAAGGCCGATTCGTGTCCTTTTCAACGTGCTGTCGCTCCAAACACGCGGCGGGTCTTTGCGGAGCGCGCGAGTGCAAAAGTACGAGCGAAAAGTATCGCGCGCGTCCGTTAGCGCGATTTCTCGAACTTGAACCGGTTGTCCGGGAGATCGATCGGATTAGCAACGGACTAGAAAGAGATTACCGCGGAACCGTGTCGATTGAGGAGGATACCACGGTGAGGTATAACGAGGGTAGCGATTGGGGGTTCGATAAAGCACGCGAGGGGACGCTCGAATGGAATTCGAAACGAACACACACAATCATCCGCGACCGTAACTCGCTGAATTTTATGCGATATTTTATTAAATCCTTCCTCCTCCTCCCACTTTATCACCCATACCGATCGATAGAGGTGACTCCGATACAAGGTAACTCGCGACACATTTCGTGGGAAATGTCAAGGGCGGGATTTCCGAGCCGGATCCGAGAGAGGAACATTCAAAACTGCGGCGCGCTCGAGTCGACTCGAAAGTATACTCTTCCGTCCGTGGAAGAGCCCGCTTCCTGTGCTGTCTCATTATCGAAGAAAATTAATTCAGGTACATTCTTTTCTTTTTTCAACTTTTACGTGAATCCGCACAGCTTCCTGTTTACACAAGCTCGGCGCGGACCTGCGCGACTCGCGACGCTGGAAACAGCGCGTGTCGCGCGCAGTCGCTGCCATGAACGACGATAAAAAAAAGCGACTTATCGACAAAGAGACGTTTCTTCGTTCGCGTATCAGTAACGCGCGGCGGCGCGTTACATTTTGCCGGCGACAGCGAAATTCGACGCCGCGCTTATCGAGCACGTACATCGAGAGGCAACGGCTCGAGACGTGTACGTGTGTGGTTAACCTCGCGCAAAAAAAATCATTCCGATTCTCTCTCTCTCTCTCTCTCTCTCTCGATGTTTCGATAAATTCCATCCGCGATCCCTGCGAAATTCCACCGCTGAAATCGATCGGGTGTTTTAACATCCATGCGCAACCGAGAACGAAGTGTGTGTGTGTGTGTGTGTGTGTGTGTGTGTGTGTGTGTGACGATTTCATCCCCTTCGACGCGCGCACATTAGCTCTAAGTAAACGAGCGAGTCCCCGAGATAAAAACTCGGACAGCGCACACACCTCGGCGGCCTACAAAACGCCTTCGAACGCGAACTCGTGCGCGCGCGAGTACGTAAGCGGGTCATAAATATTAATAAGAGATGCAAATTCGACCGCGAGTACGCGCCAAGCATTTCACGGCAGGAATATCGCGAAAAGGATATCCCCGTAATAGAATCTATGTAAATCGCGGTTATCGAAGAATTCGCACGAATCGATTGACCGTTTCGCCGCGAATTGTCCTCTCCATCCCCCTCTCTCCTGAGTAACTCACACCCATGACGGATCGTTGACAGCAGTTCGCAATTAAGGCTTAAGAATATATCGTCCACAAGTCAAAATAATGAAAAAATTATGAGAAAATTACTAATTTACAGTAACACTCGAAATATATGAATTGATAGAAAATTATAGTTATTTCGTATATTTGCCAATCCTAGTTTATAATAGTAGCAACATATAAATAAGGTTATTATCACTGACACGATAGTAACATTTATTAGAAAAATGGTTCCCCTAACTATTTTTATAATTGAAATCAAGAAGTGGATGGTTGATGCCGAAATTACAATTTCCTATCAATATACATATGCACATATTTAAACATTCATCTCTCTTAGATCTCTGTTATATCAACTGATGTATAAATATAGCATTAATAAAAAAAATAATATTTATAATATTATAATATAATATTGTGTATATATGTGAACTTCCAACTTCGTTTCAAAAATAACATTTATTATTTAAATGGTGAAATAAATGTATAGGAAACTTTGCTCGATAAATATTAAATTCACGAATGGTATGTTGCGCCAGTGAAAATACGGCACTAACGGCGTATAATACATCCTGAAATTCTCGCGCAACTGCGAAATAAGAGGAGCGGCCGGGAAACGTTATATTAGGCCACGATAGGTGTAGTAAGCCGCCTTCGGCCTTTTGCTCTGAATGCTAAATTGCAACGTGATTTCTAGCAAAAAGCGCCCCCAGTACTACCAGACGTCGCAATTCCTATATCGAGCATTATTGCGATTTTTAGCAGCGTGGCAAACACCTTTTGTCAGAAATTACGTGACATTTTATCGCTTCGAGTAAAAGACCAAAAACTGACCTATTGTGGATCCGGACTTACACGGCTGACACAAGTCGTCGCCGAACGGCTCGCGTTGAGCGTGCGCGTTTCACGCTGAATCGGTCTCAAATGACGAAGAGGAAAAACGCAGGCTCGCGTCGTGTTTCGAGTCCGCTCGGGCAAATATAAAACGATCTCCTTGAGACGCACGCTCGATCGAGCAGCGAGAGCGAAGGAGAAACACATCGGGTACGCCTGCTTGTTGTCGCGCGGCCGCTCGATGCAGCTTCAACGTATAATCCGACGCTTGTATAAGTAAACACGTATCTCCCGCTATCCGCTGAATCTATAAAAGCTTCCCGGCACTTGAGACACTCCTCCCCCCGCGCCCGCAGATATCCCCACCTTGCTTTATTCTACACACACACTTCCACGCGCAAAGTTGCACGTGCAGTCCCTCCCCTTTCCATTTTTCTCCGGCGCTGCCGTTAATTCGCGTGTCGTTTCAACGTCTGCCCGCGAACACGCTTTTTACTCGTCCTTAGACGTGCTCTTTTTCCCTATGACTGAAATAAACGCTTTTTTGTTACCGCCGCTCCACAAACGAAACGAAGGTTATCGTTAAATCGATTGTTGAGTAAATTCTTTTTCCCCGACGCTTCTTAATCGCTTTTTAATTAATTCTTTCTTTTCTAACCGTCGATTAAAAGAAAAAAAAAAGAGACTTCGCCGGGAAGAGTGAACTTTCGCTCTTATCTGCACGAATGCGTGCGCGAAATGCACAGCGCACCACGACTGAGGTGAACAACCCTTGTAGAAATGGAACATCGTGAGTGTTCAGTCCCGAGGCAGTAAATTTGTGTCTGACGTCGCTACTAGCGAATAATGTAACGTTCACTTCTATAGTGGCTACACAATGGATAAATGAAGTTAGTTAATGGTTAAACAAAAGCAACAAGAGAATACAAAGAAGAATAGAATATAATTACGAGATGGAAAGATTGTAACTAATTGTTGGTAATATAACGCTCGCTTCTACTCCTTAAATTAAGATTTTTATGAAGTAATGTACCCTCCAAATTTTGATTTGCTATCTCATTTTTAAGCACTAATGATGAGTATACAGCGCTATATCATATATTTTAGAATAGATAGCGCCATGTATCATGTTTCACATGCAATAGCTACACAACGGCTAGACTGCAAAACCGATTCTGCGTAAGAAAAACATGCTACGATCAAGTAAACATAATTACCAATTTTCAGTCTCTCTTAAATTACAAACATATTTTTATCGATTTAAATATATTTTAATAGTTCGTGATAACGTACTTGCTTAAATGTATCAACACTTTAACTTATAAATAAATTACTGTAAGTATGAAATAGGTCTAAATTTAAGAAAGTATTTATTACAATTACGCAATGCTTTTTTTTGCCATTGAAAGAACCTTGTAGTTTTAAATTTAGGGTTTTCTCTGCCGGAAACAAATATTCTCCGGAAAAACAATCTGTGATATTATCAATATTATAAATTCAATACTTGTCGCAATTGTCTCCAAGCATACGGTAAATGTCTACTTATGTGAAGGGAAAATATCATATGTAGTCGATTACATTTCTACTTGCAGAAAATATTTGCCAAGGAGTATTGAGATATAACCGTTCCACTTGGATCCAGTAAATATTACTCGAACGATAACGCACTTTTTTTCATGTGTACATTTCAGCGGATAATCAGCCAGTAACAAACCAATAACGAGCTAGAAAATTTCATCTTACACAAGCCCCTTTGTCTCAAGCCGACTGGATACATTTCTGTTCGGGAACTGACCTACCGCGGCGGGGGGATCGCTCTCTCGTTTCACCCCCGCGGTCACAGTTCTCGGGCGCTTGACTGATCGCCCCTTGTAGTTAGTACCTCATTATGCGACGGTAATGCTACGTCTTATTTCTCTGTGTCTCATTTTATATCGCATTGTGCGCCGCTGCTCTACAGAGAGAGAGAGAGAGAGAGAGAGAGAGAAACTACCGACAACAGCATGGCGGAAGCGCGTGCACACATCGTCGCGCACGTACGAGATAGACAAGGAGCGAGAACGAGAGGAGGAGGGGCGGAGAGGGGGGAGAGGAGATACACGCGCTCTTCGTCCATGGAACTAGCCAGTCTATAATCTGGCATTCACGTAGGCGCGTATCTGTACTCGATGGAACGGCGTGTGAACACCGTGCGCACACACGCAACTTGCCCGTCTGTATACCACTCTTGTACATACACGCACGCGCCAATATGTACATCTATCGCTAAAAGAGAGAGAGAGAGAGAGAGTTGGTGTCGATGTGCGCACATATACACGCATAGAACGCATACAAAAGCAACGACGCGCGAGTGTGACGCAAATGCGGGCATACACGTGCAACACGCGACGACGGGCGTGCAGCAGGCGCGCGCGAACACGTACGTCCGGATTACGTAAACCACGAGGCGGGTATAATGCGATCAAACGACCTACAAATCACGGGCTTCGCTTTCCGCTTAGCGCAAAAGCGCGACTTAACTCCGCGCGCCGGGATGAACGCGCGAGAGCGGGCGGGCGAGCGCGTGCACGAGAGGCGGATTCTCGTTGTAGCTATGGCAAATTAATGGACAATATGTGTCCGAGAGTTGGCACGGGAGCCAGCTATCCGCTGGTTGTGCGCACGCCGCCCCTTTCTCCGTTTTCCGCAAAAACAAAACGGCGAGCGAACAAAGAGCGGGACCGAGAGACTTCGGATTGCTTAACACGTTCGGCGCCGATTTCACGTGACCGCGTGCGTTTACGCGCGATGCATCGCCGATGAACGCGCGCACACACGCGCCGACCCTCCCTTTTTTCCTCGAAAAATGATATTTTTGCGGACCGCGAACAGCGGATCGCCGCACTGATTTCGTTCCGCGTTGTTTTGAAAACCGAGAGAGGGAGAGAGACAGATCCGTGTCTAAATTGAATTGTGGATACCTGGCGACAATGTGTGAGAGATATCATTATCAATATGTGAGAGATATTGTCAATGTGTGAGAGATATTATGAATCGTCTAATGGTAAGGTTAGGATCGAGTTCCGACCCTGTGCTGTTTTGTTCATTTTTCATCTGATCAACGCACAAAATGAGTAGAGAAGTGAATAATTACGTGAAACTTCTTCCTTAGTTTACTTATATATATATATATATATGCAAAATACAATAAAGTTTACTAACTGATTTTAAATAATTGTAGTAAGACATTGTGAAAAATGTTTGGACGTTGGAAAAATCCACCTTGCCATTAGAGAGTTAACAGAGAAACGTGACTGCAGCCCGGATCGAAATCTTCCCAGATTTTTTCACTTAACGAGATTGCATTTTTAATGTTACAAGATGAAAGGATTTTGATAAGAAATTTGATGGAACTTGCATCACGTATATATTAAAGTATCGTCTAATTGTGCTGGTGCGATTAAAAAGAGAGACTGAACATTCGAGAGCTGAGATACTTGCAAGTAAAGTTGACTTTTCATAGATTCCCCAACTAGAATCCATCGTTACTTCGGGAAACCGGAACTGAGGATCCCAATTGGATCCCAAGGTAATTTCCACGCGGGAGTTAACAATGCGACGAGAGTGAATTTTTCGCTCATCGGTTTCAACTCATTTCGGTTTAATTCGCACACGAGAGAGCACATCGATACGGTTTCTCTCACTGGCGCGGTTAATAACGGTTAATCCGATGATAACACTTTACGTTCCAATTACTTCAACCGGGCATTCCGCGCGCAAAGTACACTGCGCGCTTTACGATAAGCCGCGTCCCTCTCTGCGCGGCGAGTCGCAATTCTTCGCTCCCGATTTCATCGCCGTGAGAAAATAGCTTCGGGCGCGATTGCTAATACGAACAGCCGTATATTCCGGGTCCGTTCATTACGCGAGATTAACACGTTGAAAAATTGATCCCTCCTCCTCTACTCCTCTCAGCGTGCAACGCACGGCCCCGTCGAAGTGAGACGTTCGGCAGAGCACATTTCAGGCACGTTGCGTACGAGAAACGCTCGCGCTCGGCGAATGAAGTTAATTGCAACGCGCGTATCTTTATACCCTCGTTCGGCCGAAAGGCATTTTCGATGCTTCGCAGAATTTCACAGCTTCGCCGACGCGCGGCGGATAAACAAGCCGGGTATGCCGGAGGCAGGTGAAAAATAATCGAATACCAAATCTTAACAGTGCGGAAATAACAAGTGCGTTGAATAATAAACACACGTACGGTACGGCAGAATTTTCGAGGTCGCGCGGGATGATCGGCCGACGAGCGATTTCCGTCCGACCGAGCTGCGGTTGAAATTTCGCTTCTTTTTTTGCGTTTTTTTTTTCTGTTAACGGGCGTTCTCACGAAATCGCGAAACGAGGGTCTGCGTCGTAACAAAGTGGGGTCATTTGCGAGACGCGATGGAAATCGGTCGATTAATTTTAGGACGAGTGCAGCGGAATCCTTAATGAATGTCTGGCCGGCGATACGCGGATGTACGGTTGGGAAATGATCGCCGTTTGCCGTCGTTACTACCAGGCATCGCGATCGTGATCGTCGTCATCGTCATCGCGACGCTGCGCCACATTCGCTCGAATACGTATAGTCATTAAAACCGAACGGGGAGGATTGCGTAATCAGCGCATCGGTTGATGCGACACACGAGCTTCTCATGAACGCATCGCTGCGAACAGTTGAAACCGATGTGCTCTAGCGGCGGGAGGGAATAAATAGTTAATCGGAAAGTAATACTGCTGTATCGCGCGAGTCACGACATGAGAAAGAGAGTTAGGTCAAAATCTGACACGCCTATGACTCTTATCGATGACATGTGATTGACTTGAGAAAGAAATACAATTAATAATTGACAATAATATTATTATCACACACATACACACATATTATTATTATTATTGCTCCTCTGTAAAAGCTGTAAGTTCTATAGGCGTATAATTACGATAAGAAATATATTGGCCAATAAAAGTCGACCGTCAAATAATTGGGCGCGATAATTCAATCCAACAGCCGGAGGATAAAATTGTTCGACGGTGTAACGTTTTTTACGGGCCGGCAATATATTTTCGAACTTTCCATACACGCGGAGCATTAATTAGTAGCCAATCACCACGACGAACCGACCTTGTATCCCGAATATACGGCGTGTCTGACAATTAATGACACAAGAGAGAAAGACAGATACATCTATTCAATCTCCACTAATAATACGATGAAATATAGTTGATGGTTATGCGTTCAGATTATCATAAATAGCTGCGTAAATTGGGGTGATGAGGGGAGATTTGATATCGGAGAGTTGAAACAGTGTTATTTTCTTTCTAACAGTTGGTAGTATATTTATGAAAATTGAAACACAACTGATGTGTGACATGTATGAAAATTTAGTTTATCGAGCTGTAGAAATTATAATTTTAAATCAAGGTAAGTAAAATAAGTTTTTTTCTTTTGCTATCGAACATGATTATTTTCTTACTATAATATTTGTAATATCTCTTTTTGCATGATGATTGCATTTTACAAGAATATTATTCAACACATTCTAATATATAGTTCTTAGGCTTTACAGTACATATATTTTCTAACCTCAGTGTTTAACTTAAAAATGTTCGCAGCCGTCTTAACGTAAAAAAGCCAATCCGGGGTGAGTTACAATAAAAAATAACAAATGCATTAAATAATTGAAATATAGTTACTTCTATTACTTAGCTCCAATTTTCCCTACTACTTGTCTTATCTCTTTCTAATACGGGAGAGATTTGGAACAAATATTCGCCTTTACGATATATTTGATTACGTTCTTAATTACTAAGATAATTCATTCAAACTTGGTATGAGCTTCCTCAGTAGAGTAACAAATCAGTCTCAATTTTTGTTGCCGCGAAATTTTGAGAAACAAAAGCTACAGAAAACAAAATGCCAAAATTGTCGCCAATTCTCTCTCTCAACTCCTCTACTACGTGCGATGAAAGCCTATTTCTGTCATTTTCAGAGTGCTTCTTCAAGTTGGCGATATCTCGTAGATATTTTCGGATCGAGGTTAAAATAGACAATGACGATTGTAGATGAACCGTTGGGAAGCCGCGGATAAATACCAGTTTTTGTCGCGGTCTATTACATCTCGCGCCGAGACCGCGTTTAATCGCCGACTCTTCAAAAGTAAGATTATGGCCGCGGAGTGTTTAATTACACGCGCGGCTCTCTCCACGTCTCTCTCTCTCTCTCCCTCTCTTCCCTTTTTCTTTGCACGCGCGGCAATGACATTCATCCGTGGTATATTAATAAACGTGCGCGCGCGATGTTTCCCGCCGGTAATCGAGATTTCAACGACAAGAAACGACTCGTTAAACGCGTCTGTTAATCAGCCGAGGCATTGCTATTTTCAGGCGCAACACAAAAGGCGCGTTGCGTAACTTGCGACATCCTCTCTAATCGCGAGAGAAAGAATTGGGTACAGATGTACAGATGTGTTAAACGCATTCCTTTCACCGCGAAGAGAGAAAATACCAAACGACGATGAATATCGGAAATTGTTTCGTTGGGGGAAAGAGAACCCGATAAGTTCGAATAAATACAAATGTTATGCGATAAAGATGACACGAGTTAAAAACGTATCGTCGGAAATATTCAGAAGAATACGAAGTCGGGGGAAATCCTAGAAAAGCAAACAGAGACACTTGTCCTACGGTTATGTCGCGCAGAACCGGTCACTTCCTCGATTTTGTCGAGCAAGCGTGCGCTCGAGGCGTGCATCGCGTTTTTATCAGGATGTAAAAGTGCATGACGTGATAAAAACATAATATATTAAGACCGGCGCGTATAATTTCAAAAAAGTACAATATGTGTTTATAAAAAATATATAAAACTGATATATAGGGTGAGTCGCTTGAAATTGCCATTTAAAACAACGCAATATATATATATCGATTTTACAGAAAAATCTTTTAGACGAAAGTTAAATGATTTTGATTGAAGCTGTCATTCTTGTCATCTGATTTTTCTCCTATGTGGATGTCACTGAAAAGTGAATACTTAATGAGATATTTCATATTTTGAGCTGAAAAATATCAGAATAAAGGGTGAAGTATCTGGAAAAGTATTCACTTTTCGATGATCTTGCTTCCGGTACTTTAACACGCAGAACGAACAGAGGAATCGATTTGTGTTGACGAAATTACACGATTCCCTTAAAAAAAATTGAAGTTGGCCCTCACATGATTCTCGAGTCTCCAGATAGAAAAAAAATCCGGTTATAAGAATACAGTCCAGATCGCGATCATTTAATTTTCGTCTAAATAATTTTTCTGTAAAATCGATATATTTATTACGTCATTTTAGATGGCAATTTCGGCAACTGATCGTATATATCTCATATGTATATACAAATATACGTATATACATATAATTATATCATAGATATTGTATATAACCACATTATATATTTTGCACAAATAAATCACAAGAGAGGAAGAAACAATACGAAAGACGACGGTTATTCTCCCTCGCAAAAATGCCTGACAGGGACGCGCGGTTAACGACCCACGATGCGGCGGTGCTGTGTATAGCGCGCGCTATCGCAAAAATTCGCGAGATCGCGCACGAGAGGGGGGAGGGGGCACGTCGAGGTGAAGTTTCAGCCTGGCGTTCATCGCCGAAAATTTCAGAGCTTCCACCCGGCTTCCCTTCTACCTCGTTCTCTTATTTCGGGTTTTCCTCGCTTTTCCACAACGTGGCTCTGCTGAAACGTAAGTCTATATGCTAGACGCGCGGCCGCTATATCCGACAGGATACGGACAGGATCCGCTTCTCCCCCCTCCGTCCTTCCGGGTTCCTCGGCGCATCATCCACCGCCCATGAAGGAAACGGGCGGATATCTCTCCGATATATCCCGTTGTTGCTCCGCGTATCCTCTCGCCGTGAGACGCGATGTTTCTTTGCCCCTTTAGTTCCGGCGCGTTTAACAGAAGCATATCGCGACGTCATACAGGAAGAATGATATCGGCACGT
Source organism: Dinoponera quadriceps (assembly GCF_001313825.1). Classification (NCBI taxonomy): domain Eukaryota; kingdom Metazoa; phylum Arthropoda; class Insecta; order Hymenoptera; family Formicidae; genus Dinoponera; species Dinoponera quadriceps. Next base: position 248,372 of record NW_014563549.1, on the reverse strand, counting down.
GTGACGCGCGCGGAGCGATACTCGGATAGAGATACAACGTAACACGTATAAATATATGCGTGCGGCGCGCCCGACAGAGTCGCGTAAAAGCTCTTTTACGGTCGCAGTAAAGAGAGAGAGAGAGAGATTCTTAAGCGCGCCGTTCATATTTTATAATGTAATAAATGCGCCATTATGGGCGGTATCGCGCGCGGTAATAAAATATCGCGACCGTTAACATTTATCCACGACGGATGATAGTAGCTCCGAGCGGAGCGGGTTCTCGGTTACGTCGCGCGCGTCGTTTAAACCTTACGCCGAACTTGTTAAATCCGGTAGTGATATCGACTGCGAACGGGATGTACCCTCACGGCTGTGTATTTACGGTCCGCGTAATTTCTCACGGCTCTCAACCGCCAATCGTCCGTGATAATCTCTCCCCCGTGGATCCCTTCCCCGCGCGAGCTCTTCCGATCTAGCAATTCCGTTACCGCTTCGTAAATTTGCATTACGCCCCGTCTTCTCTCCTCCCCTTTCTTTCTTCACGCCGCTATCACCTTCCCGGTTTAATACCGACGAGTCCGAGGAGTCCTCGGGATCGCGGAAGGGCATGAAGAAACCGGCTTTTGTCGGAATCCGGGAGAGGCTGATGGGAATTGCTATTTCGAGGAAAAGAGAGAGGGAGGGAGAGAGGGGGATCTCGCTATCCGCTCGATTGAATTTCCTCCCCGGGGTGGATTCGGCTTCCTTATGTACGAGGAAAGTCGCGCGCGATTTCCGCGAGAACCGACCGTCGCCTTCGGCTTACGAGCGCTCTTTATGGTCGGCTAATTGTACGGTCGGCGCGCGTCTAGCCGGAATAACGATTCGACTCGCACGCACGACGCCCGGCTGAAATAATTGCGTAATCATCAAGACGAACGACGGCCGCCTCCTCCGCGAGCGACGCGTTAAAAAGGAGAGGAAGCGGTCCGCCCGCGCGATCGATCCTCCCCGCGGACGCGAGCAGGAAAACGACTCTCTTACTTTATCTCGGCGGCGCGAGGACACGATTCGTCAAGAGCCGCTCTCATCCGGGAGAAATTCGAGACAACGCGCGGAGAGTTTCCGCCTGAGAAAATAGTCCAGAGGGGTGGATTTGAACGCCCGCCTTTTTACATGAGCAACGGGGATGATACCGGCGAGATGAGAAAGAGTGAGGAATTCGGAGAAATGACAGGTAATGAAAGTGAAAAACGACGAAAGAAATAGATATACGGATGACGCAGTAGTTGCGCGACGTATTTATATGGAGTGCGAAAAACAATACGCGCGAACTTCGTTAATTAATTACTCAACGACGTCACGCACGCATCGTTCCTCGCGGGCTGTTCTCTCGCGTTTGCTCCTCGTTTATTTGTACTTCGCACATTTCCTAGCTTTCTGATCCAAAATCCATGAAATAAAAAAAAAAACCAACGATATCGCAATGAGGAAGTGGTGCTTTTAGTTAACGCAGCGTCTTTGAAACGAAGAAGGACGCTCCGGTCGCCACTGTGCGAAGAGTACGCGGCGGGAAAGAAAAGAAAAGCCGCTTTAGGAGAGGGATGGGAAGGTGGGAGGGCAGGAAGGGTGCCCTCTTATCTGCCGCGCGCAAAGGAATAAAAACGCGTGTCGCGACCGTTGTCGGCAGGAGCGCGTTTTTCCCGCGAAAGAACGGCAAATAACTTTATCGTGCGCGCGCGTGCGCTGACACTCGCGAGCGTGTAAAGAGTGGCTCTTGACAAATCATGCCCTCGGGTTGAGATGAAATAAAAAGCGTTTGTTTAAACGATGCTCCCCGCGCGGTTAACGTGACCTCTCGAAATACGCAAGCGAGCGCGCGCGCGCATGCCTCGCCGGTATCGGCGTTTATGCGCGTGCACGTAGCGATTTACATATCTTTCCGACCTGCTTCAACTTGCGTTACACGTAGATATCTCATTTGACTAAAGAAATACGCGTGCGAAAATGAACTATGACAATTAGGCGAGGTTTCATTTTTTTACCAACTCGAATAGTTGGAGGAAAAAAGAAAATGAAATTCCCCGTGAAAACGTTCCCCGTCTTATCCGTGACTAACGCGCTAACGTCGTTCGACTGTCAGTCGATTTTCGTCGTTTATTCCAGTCGCGTTGTTAAAAGATACGAGGAAGACGACCCAACCGCACGCGTTAAATGTCCGCTATTAGAGACAGTAGTTTCCGACTTCGCCGGGACAACATAACTAATAGCGACTCTTCTCTTCGAGGTCGATACGCAGCGCGCGCTTTATCGGGCCGAGTAATCTCCCAACTAGCGGGCTTTAATCTCGGCGAACTTTAAACATCGAGCCTGGAACACGATAAACCATCGCGCGCGCGTACGCTCCGGGGAATTTTCGCGACGGACAGCCGGAACAACAATCCCAGCAGACACGGGAATATAACGGGCGGAGAGTGTAGGTTTCCGTTTCGACGGGGCGGAAAAGCACGAAATGAGAGAGGAAGACGGAGAGAGAGAGAGAAAGAGAGAGAGGGAAACCCGGGGAAAAATGAAAGAGTTCACATTGAAAATGAACCGTGATTCCAGACACTGATACGTTTCATTTTTCCAACTTCGCGTCACGATTAAGCGCGCACGAAGAGTCAACGATGGCATCAATATGACTGCTTTGAATTATAACGTTGAAAAATATTTTATTGAAAATATAAATTTCTTCACACACACACACACGCACTTCTTTCCCGGTCGCGCATCACACCACGAATTCCGAGATTTTGATGTTATTTTCCGAAAATTTTTATGTTCTTTAAATATTTGGGACTTCAAACGAGTGAGAATTCACTCCAAACGATAGTGAAATTATTGCCACTGGGAATAAAGTGACACTTTACTTTTCACAATAGTAGTCACAATAGTAGTGTCACTTGTTTGAAGTGAGCATTTAACTCGGAGTGAATGCCATACTCTAAAAAGAATGAATTGTTCTAATTTACATTCTTTAACACGTATTCTCTTTTTCTCGCGTTATTCTTAAGGTGTCATTAATAATTTTGTTTCAAATTTTTCCCAATTATTTGCCATTTAATCGATTCTATTTATATTTAACAAATTTATTTGTTACTGGCTGGATTTGAATTCAGAGATCTTGAGTCTGTTGTATTTCGTCTTGATCGAAGAGTTAATTCCATATTGTCTCAAGTCCAGCACTCCCCCCCTGTCTCTCCCATTTATATTTTATAATAAAAATATAATATTATTACGTAGATTAATAACATTTTCAAGTATTATTAGTAATATTTCAAGAGAGACGAAGTAGCTTTTGAAGTATTTTTATTCAATTATACGTTCCATACGAAATATAATAAACTGTGAACTAAAATTATAACCAAAAAAGAGAACCAATGACAAGATGATTACACTAAGGCTTGATCATCTGGACAATTGCTTATAACACACGCTATTAGATTAGATTAGATTCGGCGCGATATAAAAAATATTTATTCAACGAGAACGATACGAAATGAAAGAATTCATTCGAGAAGAGTGAAAAGTCACCCCAACTCGAGTGATTCGGTAGTCATTCCTTCACTTCATGATACAGATAAACATTCATTCCACGTTACAGGGTAGAAGAATTCACTCCGTGAAAGTGAAAAGTCAGTCCACTCCGAGTTACTTGGCTGTCACTATATTTTTCGAGTGAAGGTTTCACTCCAAGAAATTTAGAGCGCCACTTTGACGCTCTTAAAAATAGTTCGCGCCTACTTAGATGACCTATAGATTAAGGAAAGCTTGCTTTAACAATTAACGAACTTCAACTAACCGATGTTAGTTTCTCTTTCGAACCTTTAATTCTACGAGTTTTAAATTTGATGCTACCTTAAACAATCTATTCCGACGCTGAAGCAGTGAGAACAGAAATTTAAGGCATCATCATCAGGCTCGAAGTAGCAGTAAACAATATTATTACAATTAAAATTGAGCCTATTTTGCAATCTTAGTTCCTGCTGTGTCGTACAATCGAGACTTAACAAGGATCCAAATTTCGACTCGGAACCCGGACACATTTGCGAACCGCGCCCGGATCTGGCAGAAGCCTTCTAAGCGTCTCTCTCCGACTTCCTCAGAGTAGCCATTCACTCGCGGCACCCGGTAACCCGAATACCGCGATTCCGACGTTAATCGGTGCGAACCAGGGTGATTGTAGCGTGCGTTCTCTAACGATTATCCGACGATGCCGCGCAGATTGCGCCCGATATTTACCGTCGTCCTCGCGCGATGCACCGGCGCGTCACGTTCCCCGCGATATTTAGAGAGGGTGGTGACGGCGACCGCCCGGATACGGTATTCCGTGATAGACGCGCGTCGCGGGAAAGTCGCGACGAATCCATTTTTCCGCTCGCGGCTATGCCACGTTGTTTCCGATAAGAGGAAGATAGAAAGAGAGGAGAGGCGCCGTCGCAAAAGCCGATCGAATCCGCGCAAGAAACCGACGCCATTCTCTCTGCCTCCCCCCTGTTCCGGCCACCACTTCCTCCCCTCATCGTCCCCCTTCTTTTTGGCCCGCTTTCCTTTCCTTTTCCTATCTCTCTCTCTCTCTCTCCCTCTTTCTTTTTCCTTCCGAGAGAGCCGCAAGCTTCCTGCTTCTGTCTCCGCGTTCCGCTTGGACGACGAAGACGCGCGGTTTCGCGACTCATCGTACGGTTACTAACGCGCGGTTACAGTTATGGTTGTTAGGGAGCCGGGCACCACGTCGATCGGGCGCTTCCCGGCCGCGAGGACGACGACGGGTCCTCCGTCGAAGCGAGTAACTATATTTAGAAACCGGTGTACACGTCTATTCGCGAATTTGCGCGACTGTAAAGGATTTGTGTCCACGTCGACCCGGATGAGGTACGGGAACTTGGGGTAAGACGGGGAACGCTAAGAGGCCTGATAAAAACGAAATCTTGTGATGTTTACAAACTTTTTTTACAATCAACATTAACTAAACTTCGACACTATATAACGAAACTGAGGCTAAAAGAAATAAAAAAAAAAGGGGGAAAAAATCTCTTTCTCAACCAAACTCTTTCGCTTTATCTTAATGAGTCGAAAATGATTAATTCCGCGATTTGGATCCCGTAAAATATCCGATCGTTCCGCGCAATCGCCGAGCGGTCGTTACAGAATCGATCGATCTCTCACGTGTATACCTTCTGGCAAAATTCAGGCGATTTTATAAAGTCAATTACTTCCCAACACTCCCGACGCTAATTAATCACTCTCAGCCGTGAGACGCGAGTACGTGCGAGTGAGATACATGATAAAGTGGATCTTCCCTCAAGAGCAGATACGTGCGGATATGATAAACTGGAAACAAATGGCCGAGCGCCTTCGACGGTATCGCGTTTAACGCGTTTGCGGGAATTAGATCGCGCGGCCGGGCGTTTCCGGTAAAACACTCATTAGGGAAGGTTAAGAGTCGAGAAAACACCTGTTGAGTAGCGCGCGAGAGGGCCAATCGGAGCATGCACATTCCGGCACTCATTTACACCCCGCGAATGAAGAAACGGTAATCCAACGGTGTCCGCGAGACGATGTCGCTCGCACGAGCGTAACAGGAATGTTGTTACGCAACTAAGCGGTTTAACAAGCCGAAAGAACTTTTCCTCCCTGCCTCGCGCCGAGCTGACACCATGTCCGGGAAATCGATAACGGCCGATCCAAATGTCACATTTTAATGTCGCGTCAACCGGTTGTAGAGTCGCGGAAAATCTCTGACGCGAAAAATCTCCCCGCGATCTTATTAATTAATGCTTTCACTGCCTCCTCGAGAACGATTTCCCTTCGTTCCACGTAAGAGTCAATCCCCCCTCCCCCCTCCCTCGAAAGTTCTGCTCTCAAGAGAACGGCCGAGAGTTCGCAGGGGAACTTTTCGCAACTGGGAGGAATCGCCCGTCCTCAGAATTCTACCACCCGGAAAACTACTGTCGAAAGTCGAAGGGCTCGTCGAGTACGGACGGACGGACACGGGACGATCCGAGAGGGTCTTCCTCCCTCCCCCTTCCCGCCCGTTTTTCGTCTTCCTTCCGTAATAATCGTTTAAAAAGCGCTCCAGGATGAGAACGCGCGAATCGCATCCTCTTCGATTTATTCATGGTACGGCGCCTTTCCCACAAAGGAGAGGGATAGGGGGGAGGGGGGGGGGGCAAAACCCTTTTCCTCTTTTTAGCCGGAGCGTCTCGCAAAGATGTGGGATAAATTTCACCGAGAATAACCCCGCACGGTGGGCGGAGAACGGCGAGGAGCGGTGGCGGAGAGGAAGGTCGAAGGGTGAGAGCGCGTCGGAGGGGTAAGGGAACAGGGTCATGTTTACGAGCGAGTGGAGGGACCCGATGGGTCCTTGCCTTCGCCATAACGGTCGTATGGGGTCGCCCTGCAGGCCCTTAAAACAGCCGCCGTTATCGCCCGCCAGATTCGAGATTGAAGCCGGAAAACCCGGAGGACCGCGGACACGACTTGCTTCGGAGCCCGTGAAATATTCGTCGGTGGTGATACGTGACGCGTGAAGAGAAAGTTTCAAGCTCTCGGCGATGGTGGTGCACACTGAAAAATGAGTTTGGTCGGATCTGCGCGCTGAGAGAAAAGTACTTGAAAATGTCTTTTTGCGGGATACAAGGGGGTTTTATTTCGCGGAAATAATCCCTATTCTCTCTGTGAAAGTCTGTCCCGCGTGGAATCCTTATTCGGTCTATCCTCGTTCTTTCCGCGAAATATTTATTCTGCGTGCGTCTGATACAAGGTTTATTTCGCAGAAATAATCCTTGTTCCGGAAGATGAATCTCATATCTCTTCCGCAAATACATTTTCGAGTCTAAATAACTAGCCGAGTCGAAATTTGGAATTTAGAGTCTAAGTCTGGGAGATGTTGATTTATGTTCCCGATAATGCATCTTAGTAATCGCAAATCTAATTGTCTCGAGTTATCTTGAGTCTGTTAACTAGGTAAACAATAATAACGGTTACGACCGAAATCAAATTCATTAAGCGGTATTATAGTGGATTTATATACGGATGACGACGACGACGGGAGCGGAGGGGCTTATCGGTTAACGTTAATTGAAGCGGTCAGTGAATCCACTTGGCCGAAGTGCCTCCGACTGCTAACTAGACGGATGTGAAAAGACGCGAGAAAGGACGAAATGGCTCTTAAAACGCAAGAAGACGAGAAGGATCCATTAAACGATCGGGCCAGCGCGCGGTAGGTCGGGATTCTGCTTGAATAAAGATGACAGGCGATAAGGAACGAACGTCACCGCAATTTTCTCGCCTCCCCTGCTCGTTAATTATTCGTGACTTCTCGCTGCGACCGCTGCGAATAGAAAATATACTCGTCGTCACCGTCGTCGTCGTCACGCGCACGCTTAATGAAACGAACGCGCGCGCGGTCTTGCGAAAGAAATAGATCCGCGCCCGATTTAGAGCGGCCGATACATACATAACGATGACGTTCGAATGCAACCACGTTAGTGCATCATGCGAGATGCAATCGTCGGGCGCGCGCAAGCAACGAAATTGATCGACAGGTTCGGTATTCATCGCCATTCTCATTTCGTGGCACAAAAAACATTTTTCGCGTCATCTCGACGAATGAAAAAAAAAACCCCCCCTCTCGCCGCGAAATGCTCCGAGCGAGCGAGCGTGTGTCAATTTAACTGACACGGCGCTATCCTGTGCCGGCGAGGGAGAAAAAAGCTATTATCGCCGGCAATAAATTAATGGCCGGCGGACGGCAGCTGTTTTAATTTCCATTCGTGGAAATACCTTATCGCGGTGCGGTGTTAGTGGATCAGTATGTACATATATATATATATATATATATATATATATATATATATATATATATATATATATATATATATATATATATATATATATATATATATATATATATATATATATATATATATATATATATATATATATATATATATATATATATATATATATATATATATATATATATATATATATATATATATATATATATATATATATATATATATATATATATATATATATATATATATATATATATATATATATATATATATATATATATATATATATATATATATATATATATATATATATATATATATATATATATATATATATATATATATATATATATATATATATATATATATATATATATATATATATATATATATATATATATATATATATATATATATATATATATATATATATATATATATATATATATATATATATATATATATATATATATATATATATATATATATATATATATATATATATATATATATATATATATATATATATATATATATATATATATATATATATATATATATATATATATATATATATATTCGTATGCAGGCTTGCGCGCATTTATATTTAGAGAATATTGGCCACCGAAAGATCGATGCGAAGGCATTCAACGACGTGATCACGTGATATTTAAACAGGACTATCAGAACCGGTCCCCTCCTCCCTCCCGAACATATTTCAGAGGCGATAATACGCGTATTTACCCAAGTCGAAATTCTATTTCTACACTAATCCTACAAAACTCCGTCAAAGTTGAAAAGGGAATCTCCGGATATGACAATACCGTACAGATACTGTCGTCCAACCTTGATATATCATGGTATATTTACTCACCGGCGCTTTTTTATCGTGTTACGACTCAACGGTCTTACTAAGAGCCTTTCTGCAACGAGATCTTGCGGCTATAAACATTCTTAGAAAGTAACCCCCCGGAGATATTTGAGGTTATTTAATATTTCGACGTTCTCTACTCGTTTTTAATCTTCAGTTTCAATTTTGATAAATAGTGTATTAATTGCGTATAACTTATTTATAACCGCAGATAGAATATGAATTTATGTAAATACAGAAAATATGAATACTGAAAATAAATAAATATCGAATAATTGAATAAAGATTAACGCGATAATGCAAAACAAGACACTTTCTTTTCTCATAATCTTTGTATTACGATAAGCGCCGCGATGCCAAATATATAACAAAAGAGATATCAAGTATGAGAAATGAGACTGTGTTCGTGTTGATGCGGCATTACCAATATAGCTTATCTGAAGTTTTCACATCAGTCAAGCTTCTGATTAAAATATTTCGGGAACTAAAATTGTGATAAAAAATGTAAAGGCAGTTTTCCGATATATGTTGGTACAAACTTTCGATTACGACTAATCTAATTAAAATTGGTGCAGTCAATCAGGAGAACTCGAAATCTTATCCATGAAAAAGGCATTTTTTCTCGCCTGGCGAGTCCAGCAGCTTCCCGTATCGCATCTACACACGCATACGCGTATGCAAGCGTATATAATACTCAAAGTCAAAAGTCAAAAGTTTGCTATAAATAAATAAATATATTGAATGTATAATTGGATATTTTTATATATTTGGCGCATTTTTTTTTACGTTTGTAAAGTGGTTTGCTTTTTCTTTATTGACATATTGAAAATTAGATTCAATAAGATTCGGAAGTTTAAGGGAAAAGTAGAAAGGATAAACATAGCAGTCGCGTGCCCAACGATGTTGTTTACCGATAAATATATATGTAGATATTTCAGTTTGGATTTGGTATGTAAAATGATAGAAATGAAAAGAAGAGAAGTTGGAGCAAACTCAAGATAAAATTTACGATCCCAAATATATTATTGGAAACATAAATTAGCACTTGCCAGACTAAGATTCTAAATTTCGACTCGAGTATCTCATTATTCTCAGTAAGTTCGCCGAAAACGTCTGTTAAAACTGGGACGTCTTATAATAGATTATCTAACGTATCTGGAAATATATAACTTATCGCTATCCGTGACCTGACGTTTTCATCCAACATCCCTGGCTATTTAGATATGCAGAACATCCGCTAACACTCGCCTATGTACAATTCCATTAAAGAAACGTGTGTTAAACGCGATGACGGCGAGAATCCAATTGTATAATTCAAGAGTCTACACAAAATATTATAATCTAATTGAATTTATGACTATCGCGTCGATACACGTATTCCGCGTTGCGATCGCGTGCTTCACTCGTACCGGCTCGGGACGTAATAACGTCAGTTGTAAGAAAGTACGCGACGCGCGAGCATATCAAAACAATCGGCAAAAAAGGCAGCCGTTCTCTCCCATCAACCGTCAACGGTAGTCATTGGCCTAACAGTAACGCGTTCGGTAGGCGAGAAATCAAAACAATCGACGTCAAAACATTCCGAACCTTCAAGGCAGCCTACCGTATCAGGATCGTCGATACTTATCGGAGGTGCCCCGAGCGCAAAATTTAGAAACTACCGTAAGCCTCGAAAGTGCTGATTTGTGCCTTTCATAATTTCTCTTTCTTACAATCTCTTCTTTTTCATCCCTTCTCAAATCTTATCGAAACGTCAATGATAAAAAATAATCAAAAATTATCAAAAGGAAGTCTTCTTATTATACTTATCCACTAATCTCACTATTTATCCAATGATCCAATGAATATTTGTTCATTTTATATAATATTCGCACATTCTATCTATCACAGTTGTTAATTAATATATTGCTCATTGAAATTGATAATAAAGTTAAGTGCAGGTAAAATATTGACATAATCGAACGTTGAATGATTCTGAATAAATCCTTCTTAACATGAAAAATGGCATTAACATTTGTAGGATTAAAGAACAACAGCCCACATAATATCATGTCACGAGACATAATATTTATTTAAATTCGATGAAATACACGGGATGAAAAAACTAGGACTAAAATTTCAACACGGATATCAACTGTATCTGCGCATGTGTATGTGTGTGTGTGTGTGTAACACTCATATACACATCTTTATAACGAACTAATATTAACATATTGTCGAGAACACACTGTTCGAAATAATCACAGAATCGCTTCTTCGAATGCCCGTAAACAATATTGAATACATATTCATTATTCCTTTCAAGTTTCCTTTATTAATCGAAGTGGCTTTCCAACGAATATGCTTACGCAACAAAGCTGTATGAAGATTTTGAGTCGTCATCTCGCTACTCGGTACTTACTATTGTTCGGAACAGTGCATAATCGATAACGCCGCCGCACACGTACGCGCATGCATGCATACCGTCGATGGCGGGGGGATAATTAGAAAACGTCGCACTTACCCTGACAGGAGCACGGAAGAGCGATGAGCTAGACGCGTGCAAGTTGCTGTGCGCGTGGTTATGGTGGCTGTGATGATGGTGTCTGGGATCAGAACCACCTCCCGCACCCGCCTGCTCGGCCTGGACCGACATCGCCGCGCGGGCCTGTCGTTCTCGCTCCCGGAGCCGGTCCCGGTCCACGCTGCAAACCAAAATTACCAGCCAATTAGATCGTACGTCGTCGTATTTGCGCGGGAACACGAGCGAACTATACGTTACTACTCGGACAAAGTGTAGATATCGCGCCCTCCACGCCGCGAGCGCGTTGCGTCGTTTACACGACCCGAAATAGATCCGCGCCGGCAGGGCGAATTACGCGAGGACAAACGCGCGAAGACTCGCGTCGCCACTCTCCACCTGCGGGATCCGACGATGGAGGGGTTCCTCAGCCGCGAGAACGCGCCCGGATATATTTGATTTCGGTTTGATTGAGCTGTAATTGAACGCTCCGGAGACCGATGGGAAGTTCGGTGGCTCGCGTTACCAGTCCGGTTTGGCACGCGAATCGCGCGTGATACATCGTTTCGAAGGTCATTACGGAGGTCGGGTGAGAACTGGGCGCGATGGAAACTTTCTCGTTCTTTCTCCGGGACCCCCGATTTTTCTTACGGGTGTGTCCATCGCATTCTTGGGGATACAGTGATCCACCACTTTTGACTGTCTGGCATTATGGGTGGTTAGATCGGGGGAAATACTCATTTTTCGAAGATACATTCACGGAGATGAGATTTCGTTGCTTATATCTGACGCACCGCCGAGAATAACCGCTACGTTTTAGGAAATGCACCGACGAAGGAGAGAAACGGAGAATCGTGCGGAGGCGGAAAAGGATCTCGTCAGGCGAAACGTAGCGAGGGCGGCTGCATCTCGGCGCGAACACCTGTTTAGTCGCGTTTCCGGTGACGCCGTCGTTGCGCGTTACGACGAACGAGACGTCGCAACTGCGATTTCGTCACAATTGCCGTCACTCGTAGAACGACAAGAAGTAGTTGTAACAGTCCTGAGATTTCTCAAGTAATAGGCATGTGTCTGAGAATATAAATTTGTCATCTGTGTGTAAACGGGGATTTAATAAAAGTATGTAAATCCTGATCTCTGAGGACCTTTACACGGTCAACAGTTTAGTGTAAATAACGGTCCGCTGAAATTTTTCTGTTGCTTTAACATGGAAATGTGTTAAAACAGACAGAAATACATGTTGAATTAACTGTTAGTTACACTAATTATACTAATTAAATTAACTAATTAATTAATTTAAATTAATTACATGTTAAACATTAACATATTCACTTTGTTAAAGTAACACGAAAATTTCAGTGGACCGTTATTTACACAAAATTTTTCACCGTGTGAGAATATATTTCCGTATGTTGAAGGATCTGGCGAGAGTAAAAATTTTTCGAGAGATTGAATTTAACGTAATTTATAAAATAAATAACGTTGACTCGCGTGTGCAAATTGGACGTTCGATTTTAAGAAAATGAGCCCCTCGATAAGATTACCGGAAAATATTCCACGTGTTTGGAAGCCGATAGCCTAAGAATTAGAGATAAGGAACGAGAAAAGTTTCGAGATAAGGATTGCTCAACGACAAACTGCGCTTTCCTGCGCGTTTACAACATATTTCCCCCCGGAGACATCGTATGCAAATAAATGTTCACTATTTGCGTTTTTGTGTTTCACACAAGTCGCGCCGCATCGCAATCGAAACGGGCGAGTGCGCGGTGCGAGGAGCGCTTTAAATAGACGTTTAAAGGTCGGTCAGGACGGTTTTCCTCCTCGTATGTGCGTTATCTGACACACGTTGGAACGACGCGGCATGTCGAGGCGCGATGCTAATGTCGCGCGCCGTAATGTGCTCGCTGCAGAATTTTTCCGAGTGCATTAACTTCACGCTAGGCGTGCTGCGAAGGAGAGAAAGAGAGAAACCTCGGGCGAGGAAACAACCGGTAGTTTTTTAATCGAGCCGAGGACTTATCCGCGAGAGAATCCGGCGAAGTCGCGCCCGAAGTATCGCGCGCGCGATCGCGAGATATTTTTTCGCGCGCGCAACACAGGTTTCCGACAGGAAACGTCGCCGTTGCGAAAGGAAGGCTCGCCGTTACACCGAGGGACACCAAAGGTCGGCGATAAGCAAATAAAACGCCGTCGAGTGAATTATCGAGTCACGATTGCGTTAAGAAATGGGAATTTCAGGCGGAGAATTACCCGCGGCCGTACGTAAACACTTCGCGCGCCACATGTCTCAGAACGGTTATTCCTCCGCGTGTCATGGCGGCGAGAGAGAGAGAGAGAGAGAGAGAGAGGCCGATCGATTATACCGAATATATTAGATGTATCAATCCTCCATTCGTTGCGGTACTCGATAACGCCTCTTGTACATCCCCCGCCAAAGCCCGCGCATTTCGATATCATTTTCGTTCCAGGGGAAAATGCGCGCCCCGGCGTCGCCGTGAGACTGCATCCCCTTCTGAGAGCATTTACGAGATGCGAGAGAAGTAATATTTTCCCAGAAACCGCTATGGACACACGTTGCCAGCGTTTCACGGCTTCGACGGCGACGGGGAGCTGATTTTTCCGAAAAGCGAGCACGTATTCCGTTTAAAAGTCGATTTCCGGAAACGCGATCACCGTGCCTTCGTCGTCGTAGACGAAGCGATATTTTCTCGATAGTCGGAGTGTGGATCGTAGGGAGGGGAGAGGAAAGGGGAAGGGAGTGACGACGCGCATGCCGATGAACGAACGCATCATCATGCAAATTAAACGCACCAGCAATAATAATTGCTCGTGCTTAATTGCGAATGAATGACAACGTGGGAGAGAGGGGAGAGAGGCGCACATTTAACCTTCCCACACCTGAATTATTCTCAAGGCTTCCGAGAAAAATTGAAACGAGGTCTCTCTCCCTCTTTCTTATCATATATTCGGTGGGACGCGTAACATCAGTTATTAATTATCGCTATTTAATCGGAACTTCCGCTTCGCCGACAAGAACATCGCGGGGTGGAAGGTGCGCGATTCGACTAGTCGGGTGTCTATTTTAACGAGCGTTCTCTCTCTCTCTCTCCCCCTCCCCCCTTGCGGCGCCGGTGCCTCATCTGGTTCTGATTAATTCAAGGCTGCTTATTATTCGCGACGGCAAGAAGTATCCCCGTCGGAAAGTTTAATCGCGCCTCGCGCATGTGTAAGCGACTCGATAATTTCTCGAGACCCGTACAATCGAGCGAAGTTAAGAACGGCTCTATTTGTCCCCTTCCCCTCCCCAGAGTGCACACTTGTCCTATTGGTACGTTTATCCCATCGCCGCGCCGGTGCAGAGGCCCTTTTGGCGCACAGTGCACATACACGTATGCGCGTATACACACACACGTGCGCATTCAGATTGCACGTTTACAGACGTGGCGCGAGGTTTTCCCTGGCGGCCGGCTCGCCAAATGCAGTCTCCTCCTCGTCGCGCACGTGATACTTTCTCGATCGATACCGACCGTCCTCTGCGTGTCGTCGGCTGCCTTCTTTCTTTCTTTCTTTTTCTCTCTCTCTCTCTCTCTCTCTCTCTCTCTCTCTCTCTCTCGCTGCCCCTCGCCGTGCCGCTTCATGCTTCGCTAAATCAGCTAGAAAGTATACTCTTAACTAAATCGATGCCGGAAAAACCGAGTCCGCGTTCTCCCGCCGACTCACCTCGCAATCGAGACTTCGTAACGACGCTCCGGGACGAGAGTGCGAAACGGATGTAAATGAGAATCCGACGAGCGAGTAAATCCGTTTTCGAAAAACGAGAAAACAGAGCGAGGGGAAAAGAGAGAACGGAGGAGTGGCTGCGTGTAATCGTTTCACGATACACTTTCTTCGGCTTCGAGTATCTTCTTCTTCGCAGAATCATTTCGCGAACGCTGTGTACTAAAAGAATCATTTCCCGCGGACGAACGAATAAATGAAATAAGTAAAATAAAATGGAAAATCGTTTCTCGGAAAAACAAGACGAAAAAAATATATTCGCGTAAGTATATTTAACAAGATGTGCCTGATCATCTCTCAGCTGATAAATTTCTGAACCGATTTCAATCGATTAAGTCCGCAGCTTCTCTACGAGAAAGGAAAAAAAAAGGCCGAAGATGAAAGAAACAGAGATATATTCAAGCCTACGTAATTTTCTCCGCTCGACTCCTCCCCATCCCCCGGCTTCCCCCTTTTTTTTTCGCGCGGAGAAAAACGCAGAGAGCACCGAAGCGCGTTTCTTTCTATTCCGAAGCGACGGCGTGGGCGCGGAATTTCGAGCTAACATGTCGTCTGGATCGTCGGCACGGCTTTATTGAATACCTGGCGACATTGTCACAGAACGGTCGAAGTTCATCGGAGCTAACGAACTCGGGGGCCGCTCGACAAATGACGGTGAACTGCGCTCCCGTTCTCTCTATCCGGCCGACGGGAAAGTTCGGTCGCGTGCTGGAAACGGATCCGGCAGTTTTGGAAAAAATGTTCGATCAACAATCCGATACGATCGGCCGCCGCCGACGATCGTCCGTGGAGGAGCGGCGTGAATCGAGAAATCACCGTCCGCTCGTAAAAATGAAATCGATGATTTTCCTCCGGCGACGTGTTCTTCTTATGTTCCTCATTTGCCTGCGCGATAGTCGCGCGTGTCGATTAATGCCGTGATTAGCGTGAGTCCGCGTTGATTCAAGTTGAGAATTAATTCTTTTTCCTCCTTTGCGACGATTAAACTGAGAATCGATTTCCATCTTTGCAGTGATTATGTGCACCAGATTTCATAGATTTATTTATCTGCCTGCACTTACGATTCTTTATATTTACAAGAGCGCAGCATAAGTTTACTAAATATTTGGATCTACCTTGTTTGCGCTAGAGAAACACACGTCGCGATTTTTAAATATAATCTATATTCTTGAAATGTGGCATGTTAACCATCAAAGATTACCGACTTTTTGTTTTTATTTAAAATCCTGAGAGGTTTGACAAATAGTCCGGCATATTTTGGCATTACCTAATTTCAATGTAAAAATCGATTATTTCTGCTATTTCCTAACAGATTACACAATCGAGCAAATAGAGATTTTAAACATATTAAACATGTTGTACAAACATCAAAGATTGCCGTGAAACCCATACTTGCTCGATTCTGTAATCTGTTAGAAAACAACAGAAATAATCAACTAGCAGATTTACCCATTTAATCAATTAAGCTAACATGTCCCGGTTTCCCGTAATCTCAAAAATCATCTTCTCTTTCATGTTGAAATGCATCGCACAACATATGGAAGGCTTAAATCTTTAAATCGTTTATCCTCGCTCGCTAATGACATTTTCATCATATGTCATACGCTTCGTTTAGAAATGCTATCACCGGACATTTGAGTTTAAGCTTCTCTTGAATCATTTTTATGTATTTTCTGATTATTATTAATTTTAGTTTAGCTTACTCGGCAAATAATGTCAAGTATTGTACCAAAGGGACGATTCCCGTAAAAATACAACAATAGTAATAATAATAACACTAGTTTAAAGTTTAGAGAAAATATTGAAAAACACGAAAAATCCGCGTTTCATCGCAATTACGCGCATTCGTCTCGCTCATTGAAGACAAAGAAGATTCTTCGAAAACGCCGGAATCTTCAAAAAGACACTCCCGTTATCACAATGCACGGCAAATGCATTCGCATTCGTCACTTAATCGCGTGAGGGACGAGCGCGCGCGTCTGTTCTTTTTATCGTGCCCGATTAAAATGTAGCCTTAAATGTCGACGATTTCCCGACGATGCTTTCGATTCGCGACGGGCGGAGAGCGAGAGCCCGCGTCGCGATCGATTTAATCCACCGAGGATTAATTCGCGCCTCTTTCGCGGCCGACGTAGCAGCGGCGGCCGAATTAGCCGATATTTTTCGATATCGACGAGGCGCGCGGAACGGCCGGTGTATCCCGAGGTGGGTTTTTCCTCCTGGTCGGGAACGAACGTTTAACGGGCGTCGGTAGCGTCGTCCTCCCCCCCCCCCCGCCCCGTAGGCGGAATATTGCCATCGTAGATAATTAATTCGCGTTAATCGCGGCCCATTTGAAATGGTAATGAGAAAGGGATGATTTAAAGCGGCCCTCGCCAGCTGCGATTCGCAATGCGCCGATAAGGAAAGAGAGAGAGAAAGAGAGTGGGAGGGAGATATCGCGCTGCGAGAGAGGGAGAGGGACGAAGAAGCAGCGCGCCCGCTGTTGTTCTAGAGCTCTCGGGAGATCGAAATAAAACGTACAAATGTACGGTAATCGGCAATTTAATGATATCGCAAACGTTGATATTACGCCGCGTACGTATTAGCCGGGAAAGGAACGAGCAGAACGAACGGAATATAAATTCGCGACAGCGGTTTTATTCTGTTTCTACAAGAGCTCGGTGAGAGAATGTGACCTTATTAGGGGAACGTCGGGGGGTGAAGAAACGTGGCCGTTCTCAAGTGTGTGAATTACGGTGAAAGTAAAATTGATGCGACGGCGACGACGGGCGAACAAATGGTGATTAAACGCAAATCGAAGATCCGACTTTATCTGCCTGAACCGCGACCGCTCGCCGCACGAGCGCGTCTCTTCCTCGCCGATTCGTTCGACATCTATTACTCCGAGTTTCTAATCCGTCCAGATCTATCGTCTTGACTTTAAATCCCGGATTACGCGTAGAATAGAGCGCGGACCCGCCTCTATCGCCGTTTTCATCGCCGTCGTGTTTCCCTTCCGTTCGCAGCGGGATTTATCGGCCGTCCTCGCGGTTAGAAATAACTCCGACACTGTCAACAGGCTTTTGTGCCGCTCTCGTAACGATAATAACGAGCCGCCGTCTGCACTGCAGAAATCGACAAGTGACGCGGGTAATTTAACGGAGCGAGGAAAATGCGCATACGTATCAGTATTCGCTCAAAATTTCTTCTCACATGTATTCCTCGCCCGCTCCAAATTCTTACTGACGCGAGTCTGGTTCGAGAAATCGCTTGACGCCGCCCAGCGACGGTGACGTGGACCTTAATTCGGCCTCTGGTCCGGAGAAAGCCCGTGATTCCTGGAACACGCGTCGTGCATTTGTACCGCACTCGCTAATATTAATAATGCGACGCTTCTCGTGTCAACATACTTTGAGAGTCGCGGGAGTTAATACTGTACACCGAGCGCTGTTACCCTGATATTTTACACCGCGGCCTTCTCCGTCCGTTCCTCGTTCGCTTTCCTTCCCCTCTCTCTCTCTATCTCTGTCTCTCTCTTGCTCTCTCTCGCGCGCGCGCGACCCTTTTCCCGCTGGAACGCTACGAAGACAAAGGGTGCAAACAGGAGGGCAACTACCCCGTCGAGAGAATCAGTAGCGGTGCTTCGAGCGGATAAAAACGTTTTCAGTGCTCCTTATCCGACTCGCTCGCGAGTCGATTTATGTCGCCGGTCCGTAAAAACATCATCGCTCCCGGACTGTTCGGTGACCAAAGAATATCCTTCCGTCTCCTGACCCCTCCCCCTCCTCCCGCTAGACCCACATCCTGTCCTTTTCAATTGCGCGATAAAGGATTATTGCGTTATCGACCCCGCCCGCGAAGGGATCGTCTTCTCGGTCGGCCAATAAAACACCGTAGCCATGTTTTACGAGGGACATCAAGCGCGTTTCTGCTTTCCGCTCGGCTCGCTACTTTGTAAACGTCGGACGGACGAGGCCCTTCCAACCCCTTCGACGTAACCTGTCGCCGTAAAGCGGAATAATGCAGAACAAACGAAATAACTCGATTACCGGAAACGGCCGCCCAAGAAACGGCATTGGACGAGTCTCGCGCGAGATATTTTTTTTTCTTCCTCCCTCTAACGGAGAAATTTGGCGTTAAATTTAACATATTCCGCATGTCCCAAACGGTCCGCACGAATTTTTTATTTTCTGTTAATTTAACAGAAGGTGAATATGTTGGAAAGTAACGCAATATTATGTCAGACATTACCATAAAATATCCATAATATATTAATCGATTCTGAGATATAAAATGAGTATCGACTCAAGGCGAAATATTGAGACAACATAAATACAGTACGTTAAAAATTAAGACACGGATATGTCGAAAATTTAACACAAGAACCTTAACATGGATTGATTTTAACATAGTGCGAAAAGATACAAAATGTCTCTCAAAGTGCGCTCTCTTGTTTCTTCTTCAATTCATACGTTAAAATCTGTGGGGACTTGATATCGCTCGCGCGGGTACGATGAGAACCGGCAAAAATCGCGAGCTGCTTAAAAGATATGGCTCCTCAAACGAGAGCAAATCGAGCGATGGAGGAAGCAAAAGCGTTATCGAAGAAGTAAACGTTTAAAATGTTGCGGCGCAGCATTCCGCCGCTCGCGCGCATCACGGACGATGCGAGCGTGATCTTGTTTTCGTGTGGCGTAGTGCGTAGTAAAAACGCGATAAGGAAAGCCTGGTTACGACACACACCGCAATGATGAAATGTGTGTGACGCTTCCACGAAGTAATTCGGCTTCGGTCGCACGCGTCGACGTCAGCGCGTGACGTCCGAATGTCGCATAACACGGCGATTTAATGCGCGATCATTTTTCCCCATATAGCGAACGGACGGAGGGTAGGGCGAGGGGGGAGAGGCGACATGTGAAAGGAAACAGCCGATTTTATTCGCCGGTTCAGTATCAGCTCGCGGTTGTATCGCCGCGAGTTAAGTAAGGAATACGCAGGCGCGATTCCGCGTCGATGAGCGCGAACAAGACGACCATTGAAGTCGCGGTGCGTGATTACGTCGACCGAACACGCCGACTTGTTTTGCTCGCAATTGAAGAGAAAAGGAAAAAAGAAAAAAAAAACAAGCAAGCCGCTCTAGAAAATAAAAGCGCGGTGGTGTGCCGATTACAAGAGAGAGACCTTGTCCCGTATTTTATAATTACGTTATAGGTAAATATTATCAAGCTAATAGCGTTGCACTATACGCCGGTGTTATATGGCGCTATGACGATATCGCGATTATAATGCACGGTATTTAGTTTCGAATTTTCTCCACCGCCGCAACTTAATGCGACCGGTGTATCGCGCCGTGTCACATCTTCGCGGCCGTCTCGCGCCGAGGTACCTGCCGCAGTGTTAAAATTTCCTCCCCGTACCCGCGAAACTTCCGCGTCTAATCGATACGTTAATTCACGGCACGTCTCTCTTATTTGGAGCGCCTCCAAACGCAGAGCAAAGTCTAGCACAAAGTAATAAAGAGCCTTCCGTCTTCTCTCTTTCTCCCTCTTGAACGCGCGCGAGCGGTGTGTCAGCCTGTCGTCGTTATACGCTTTAAAGAGCCGCGCTCGCCCGTGCGAGCGAGCACGCGTGAGAGCCCGCACGGCGCTCACACACGCGACGCACACGCACGTGGCGGCCTGCCGCATACGTGTGGAGAATTCGACGCGGGTTTCGTTAACCACTCGGCGAGCGCTAAAGAGAGGGAGAAGAACGTTCCGGTTAACGCGAACTAGGACTGACGACGTCCATTTTAAACCGCGAGTGTCGCGCGTCAAGAAACGTGTTGTCGCTCCCAGTTTAAATAACGAATGCACGAGAGAGAGAGAGAGAGAGAGACGCTTGCGAGACAGAATATGTGTGCGCACGACTCTTGCAAATTTAATTTATCGTTTCTCGGGGGAATTACCGGAGTCGATGTTGGCTCAATCTCCGATCGAGTGCCATTTCGTCGTAAATAATTAAATAATTAAGTCGAGTTTAATTAAATTATCTCTATTAAAAATGTCGATAACACATGCGCGCGCGTCAATTATAAAATTAAAGAATCCCGTTGGAGATTCTTTCCATTTCATTTTCGAACGCGTATATAGTACAAAAAATCTCGTGTCCAAATGTTAACATTTTCTTGTTTTAGTAACTTTTAATCATTACTGATTTGATTATTATCAACGTAAAATTAACGTACAGCTGATATGTTATCATTTTCGTGACTTTTTCATATGTTACATTTACGTTAATTTGGTAATTTAATATTTTTTGCGTGTCGTTTAAATATAAAATATTATTTCGTATTCTTTTAACATAATTGTTTAGTTAATTTAACATATTGTATTTGCTATTCTAACATTTCTAACATTTTACATTAAATCGATATTGAACATGTACAAGTTAGGATAATATATTTTATACTACAGTGTCGATCAACAGTCATGTTAATTTTACTGAATATTATTGGTGACATATCTTATACGTTAAAATTTATAAGTGAGTTGTATTAATTTTACTCGCAGTAATAATTAACATTTTTAAATTTAGACAAAACGAAATATATATGTAATTAGAGCGTAATAGTAATGTAGAATACGTAAGATAGGTGACTCAAAAAGTTCGGGTCCCATCAATGGTAAGTACATTTTTCAAATGCGATATTAGCAACTTGCTAAATGACATATAATTCAGATTTCAGTCGTTGATGACATCTTAATAGCACGATTAAAAAAATGATAAATCAATTTTTTGGCAATCAAAATTTTGGCATGGAAAAATAGCATTTATACCATCAAATTTTAACTAATTATACGACCAAATACAATTATTACAAATAATCTAAGTAAAAATAATTGATATCATGTATTGGAAGAAAATGTGTTAATGTCAATTGATTAATATTTTCAATTTATGAACAAATAACACACGACGAATGAGTTATTTCGACTTAAAATTTACAACAGACTTTCTGGGACATGTGTAAAAAATGTTAAAATTAACATTACATTTTTTGCTATGTAAGAATATTACATACAAAGCGTTTTTACTCCAACCGACATCATATCGACATATTATCGATTCCTCGATATCACGTAAAACCCCGTGAAAAAGCGAATGTAAATGAAAGCGAAGTTCCGTGAAAGAAATTCGACGCAAGAAGACGGCGACTACACACATAGACGTTACACCGATGTATCGCGCAATATTATAACGCGAATCGTCCAAGGAGGTGGCAGGGAAGCCAACGAGAAACGACGCCGGCGATGATGATGACGACGACGACATACGTGAATCTCAGGAGTGGGAAGCAGGCGGGAGAGACGAGCGAGTGAGTTGTCGCGTTTATTTTGAGCTCGGCGAAGGCTAAACGGCAGATTGCGCGCTTGCGAATTCCCAACGATTCGACGGCCTCTTCTCGCGCCTCTTCTAGCCTCTCTTTCCCGCGTGTTTCCCGATTTCCCTGCTTTCCTTCCGCCATCGTCGTCCCTCGCGAACATTTGCCGCCTGGCGCGATTGTAATCGTCATATCATTAAGCGCAGTAGGCGTCCACGAGATCCACCGAGTCGTCTTTTTTATCTACAGTTCATTCGACAATTTCCCTTTGATAAATATGTCAAATGGGATGAATGAGCTTTTAAAACCAAAAAAATTGGATATTTTCTCAAATATAATCAAGTTTCAAAAGTGTAAACAGGCAAATAGATCGTAAAGTCTTCGCCTGATTCAAAGTATCGTTTTGATACAAAGAGAACCTGATAGAAATGTATGCAATTTTCCTAGACACCCAATTCAGTCATTGTCTAGTATTAATACATTTTTATTAGTTATAACAATATTGCGTAGGAAATGGACAAAGACTTGATAGATTTTTATTCGGTGGCTAAAAGAATTTTCCTGATAAAAATATGTATAGTTTGCGTAAACACCTGCCCAGTTATTGTCCAGTTATTGGACAATTGAAGCTCGGGTTTTCATTTTCTGATTAATTTATGGTTTAAATTTAAACTAATGATAATGCAGAAATTGTGTTTCTCTATTCACGGTTAATCATCAAACCGATACGGTTTTGTAATGGTATCTTTTAAAATTTAATAGTCAACCACGAATAGAAAAGCATAATTTTGCGCCTAACGTATCATCAGGTTAAGCTTAAACCACAGATTAATCGGAAAATGAAAAACCGGGCCTGAATAGTTTTCTTTATCTATCGTTCTGTTTTCGTTCACTAAATGGGTCCAGATTTTGCGCGTCTCTCGTACTGCAGGGAAAGCTTTATATCTTGATCGGGATCACAAGTAGTTTTACTCCTCAGTTACCGGACAGTAGTTAATATAACTGTCCGGTAATTGCTCGGAAAATGCGGGAAATTTCTATCGAGGTATTCAGAGGTCCAACTTAATCAAGAGAATCTCGTATTTGCTCGCACGGTCCGAAACCGGCCGACGCGCCGTTCCACGGCGCGATTTTCAGAAGGTGTCGCGAGGTAACAACGATCGTTCCGCTTTCTTCGCGATCGCCGAATTGCACTCCGCGTTGCGATAAGCGTGTCCACGTCTAAATGCGGAGCTGAGAGTGCACCGGCAGGGAGCGAGGAGGATGCGTCGTCGTCTCGAGCAGCGCACGATTGTCGTTTCACGAAGGAAATGGAATGATCGCCGTTATATCTAGCGCGCGTGTTTACATCCGTCGACGCGGCCTGATCTCCTCCTCTCTTGCTGCGCGAATCTCAACCGCGCGAGAACGTTGGCAGAAAATGTTGCTGCAGATCAGGATGAACACTGTTAAGCGCGCGAGGGAACCAAGGGGACCTCGCGCGTATTTTTGGACAACTTCGCTTCTAATAAAAGAAGACTCTGGAGTCCCTTTTAACGGGCATCGAAGAGAGACACGTACGTGTTTTCTCGACGAGAGCGATTTTTACGGCACGTGTACCTTTTTGGATATTAAGGCCACGGTGGAGAGCCCGAAATAACTCGAACTAAGCACGCTCTCTCATGTAGCGGCGGCACCGGCGCGTCGCGCGAATCGAGATGACGACGCGTCGCGACATCGGAAATGAATTCAATCTCGTAACGATGTGGATATTACATGAGTCGAGGTACAGATTGTGTGCCGGCGCTCTCTCGCACCTCGGCACCGTTACGTGGCGCGAGGACGACGAAGGGAGCAGCGGGTGTCGATATTAACCGGCGGATTAGCGAAATCATCTTCCCGTTGAATCACAATCGGCGCTCCCGATGATGACTCGGCTCCGCTGACACTGACACACTGACATCGTTTCGCATGACGGTAAGACGCCGAGAGCGCGCGACCTTCGAAAGCAGCGCGAGTTTCGTAGTGTCGCTAATCTCCTTGAATGTTACTTATTCAAGCGATTTAAGCCCCACTCGTCGTGAGTCGTGATAGGGGGGGG